>NC_088927.1:50892500-50962500 GCF_038396675.1 Hydra vulgaris | reverse complement strand
CATGTAGCATTTAAATCTGAACACTAATTTAAATGTTGGATTTTCAAAGTTTTGCAGCCTTTGCTGAAGATGGTGTATAACCACAAACTTGTCTGGCACTCACAATGTGTTTGTGTCTGTATCTATTGTCAGAATGTTAAGTTGTTAACTGATGCTCTTAAAATTGAAAAAGACTATAGGAATTTAATGGGAATGATTGTTTGCAATCGGGATATTCTAGAGTGCATGTTACATTGATGTCTACTATGTCCAGGTGTTACTGCTTTAAGAGAATTCTTAACAGCAAAATTTGACTACAGTGAAAAAGAAATAACAATTAATCAATGGGAAGGTACTGATAGAACTACACTGTTCAATCAAAAAGTCAATATTGAAGATGTTATTGACCTTATACAATAAAATAGATAAACTTACATCTCATTCACTTATAACTAAAAGTCAGGTCAAGTGCCTCAAAGACTGTAAAGAGTTTTTAAATCACAATGAGTATATAATTAGGTGACTTTGCAGAGAACTTTCAATTTATTGTTCAGGATGAGGTGCAAAGTTACCACTAGAATAAACCAAAATGTACCTTTCATCCTATTATTATATACTATAAATCAAATGGTAAACTGATATCTTTATTTCATCTATCAGTCATTTTGCTTTCTTTCTGATGAAGTTGAACATGATGTTTGCTTTGTATATAAAATTCAACTGCTCGTTATCAATAACATTAAAGAAAAAATTCTACAAATTAATAATATTATTAATAAGTAATAATATTAAAAACTTCACTGATGGATGTGCAGCACAATATAAAAACTTTAAGTACTTTTATTAATCTTTGCCATCACAAAGATGACTTTCATATTGATGCTGAATGGTTTTTTTTTTTGCCATAAGCCATGGTAAATCTGCTTGTGATGGTATTGGAGGCACAGTAAAAAGACTAACTGCACAAGCCAGTTTAAAGAGGACAATGACTGGAAAGATTTTAGAAGTAGATAAGATGTTTGAATTTTGTGTAACCAATATAAAAAACATTCAATTCATTTTGGTTTATAAAATAGAAATAAATTAAGTTCGACCATCATTACAATAGTTTACTATGCGAAGAATTTTGCCAGGAACAAGATGGTTCCACTATTTTATACCAAATAATAAATATACAATTTCTTTTAAAAGGATGAGTCAACAAACTGATGCTCAGACATTTAACCTTGTGCAGATACCAAATGAGCTGGTTGTGCAGCAGGTCATTTATAATCATATGGATTATGTAGCTTGCAAGTATGACAATTTTTGGTGGATTGGAATTATAACCAAAAAGATGAAAAAAATTGAGGTTATAAAATACAATTTGGTCCCATCCACATGGTCCCAGCCCAAGTTTTATTTGGTCCGCAAAGGAAGATATGTGTTGGATCCCATCAAATCATATTTTATGTACCATTAATCCGCCAACTACAATAAATGGTCACGTATATAAAATTTCAGAAACTAAGTTAGATGAAAAAAAAATATAGTATAAATATGGAAATTATTGAAAAAAAAAAAAAAAGATTTATAGAAAAACTTCTGATGCATTATTATTTTTATATTTGTATGTTATTTTTTCAAAATCAGTTAAGATACAACTTTATCTGAGTATGTGTAATTGGCACTCCATGGCTACAAAGTTCTCCTAGTCACTTTTCTTTACGTTTTTAACAAAAAAAAAAAAAAGAAAAAGAAGGGGGGCTGGTAAAATGCTTAATTACCCCCCCCCCTCTCCCTCTTCCTCTTTAGACTTTAAAAATGCCTCAATAAAAATGATTATTTAAAGACTTTTAAGAAGTTTTTTTTTTTAAAGGATATTTAAGGTTTTTAAGGAGGAGTGGGAACCCTGATGATGATTTCGGGTTTAACTATGATTTTATTGATACTGCAACAAGTATTATTTCTTTCAAATAGCAAACAATGCAAAGACAGTAAACGTGAAACGCAAAATCTGTATGGAGAGATGATTTTAAGTTCCTATTTGAGTTGTATTATTTGCAAGAATTTTGGCCAATATCCAAATAATCATTGAGTACAAATATCCTAATTGAAAATTTTTTTAAATAAAGACACTATAATGTCTCACAATTTTTTTTTTTGTGCATTACAGATAGCTTATTCACACTTATAAAAAAGGTAAAATTGCTACCTTAAGGTAGAATACATATACAGCGGTGGCCAAAAATTAAAGACCACTAATTTTTTTTTCAAAATTTATTTTTAATGTTAGTATAATTTCATTTTGGAAAAAGGTATCAAAAAAAGAAAAACATTATTAGAAAGAATTTTTATTGTTTTTCATATTTATTATAAAAGAATTTATAATTTTTTTACAAAATAATGTTAAAAATTTAAAAAACTGACTAGTAAAAAATATAAATGGGAAAAAAAATTGGACAAAATTTTAAGACCAGTTTCAAAACTATTTCAAAAAGCAATAAAAAAATAATTTAGAAACGTGTTGTTCCTCCATTTGTTTTCAAGCACTCTTGTACTCGTTCTGGCATTGAATTCATTAAAGTTTTGATTACTTCATCAGGCATATTTTTCAAATGATGAGAGATAGAAGATTTCAAATCTTCCAAATTGTAAAGTTGTTCTTTACCAAGCTTGTGATCAAGCCACGACCATAAATTCTCTATTGGATTCAAGTCTGGACTATTGGCAGGCCATGGAAGCACTTGAATTTTATTAGAATTAAACCAATCGCTAACAACATGCGCTTTATGACACGGCGCATTGTCTTGCTGGAAAATAAATCCATCTTGCAAATGCCATAAATCAATTCCAGGAATAAGCGAGTTTTCCAAAATTTCGATGTACCTTTCTTTGTTGAGTCTACCATCGAATAAATGAAAAACGCCAGCTCCACAGGCGTTCATACAGGCCCAAATGCCTATTGAACCACTGCCTTGTTTTGTTCGTTTCAAAATGCATGATTCATCGAACCTTGGAAGTCTACGCAACATTACGCGTTCGCTTGGAAGTCTACGCAACATTACGCGACCTTTTCTGTTGTCTACCTCAAGGTTCATTTCATCACTAAAGACCACACGGCTCCACTGATCTGTTGACCAATTTTTATGTAGTTTGCACCACTCTTTCCTGGCAAATTTTTGTTTTTTATTTAAGCGTGGTTTTTTTGCAGCAGCACGCCATAAATAATTTAAATTGTGGAGGACCCTTCGCACAGTTCTAGGGCTTGCTTTCAGACCATTTGACAGTGTCCATTTCGTAGACAAGTCTGTAGACGATGCTTGTCTGTTTTCTTTCATTAATCTCTCTAACGAGCGAACATCACGGTCATTTGAAATTTTATTGCGTCCAGTCCTATAACGATCATTAATTGACCAGGTCTCTTTGTATCGTTGAATTATGTTAATAATGCATGAGTGAGACCTTTCGAGTATTTCTGCTATTTGTCTGATGCTATAGCCTTCTTCTTTTAATACAAGAGCCGCGTATCTGTCTTTTTCTTCGATCTTTGCACGCATTTTTGCAATATTTTTATATCCTTATTGCAATTCAAAAAATAAATGTTTATTTGAAATCGAAACTCAGGTTTCGACATTTTATTTTATAGCCAACGTAATAAGCAATTAAGACAGTTAAAAAAATAATGGATTATTATTTTCAATAAGTGCAAATTTGAAAGTGGTCGTTAAATTTTGTTCAATTTTTTTAAAGAAGATTTATAGGTACTCATCAGTTTTTTAATAAGTTAAACGCTATTTAATTAGAATTAGATTTAAAAAATTATACCACTTTAATCCGTATGTTTTAATTAAAAAGATATTAAAAAAAAATTTAATATATCAATTAAAATCTTCTTAATTTTAATTTAAAGATTAAGAAACCAACTAAAAAATGAGTGGTCTTTAATTTTTGGCCACCGCTGTAGGATATGCACATATTAGGATATGTACCTTTAAATATACAAATATTGTTCCTTAGGTTACATATCCTACTATGTGATACATCTTTAGTAGGGTATATTTTTCTTCACTTTAAATAGAACATAGCTTTAAGGTAGAAAATTGTATGACAAATCATTTTTTAAAACAATTTCCTACCTTAAAAGGGTGAAAATTATACCGTTCAGATACATCCCTCTGGAGGTTAACAAAACCTTTCCTTTCAGATAAATCAGGTCACTCTAACAAACATATCACTTTAGTAAAAAACATCACCTCTGACAACTCTTTATTGATCAATATTTTTAATAACTATTTTATAAACGCAGCAGTGCCATCTAGTAGCACAAACTTAATACATTTATTTTCTTGCTTTATAAACCCAGTTGATGCAGATATCAAAAAATTTATTGATCAACCCAGTATAGTAAACATAAAGAAAAAATTTAGTATGTGTACACATAGTTTCCAGTTCCATCAAATCACACCTCATGATATTACAAAAATAATAGGGTCTATAAATAATAAGAAAAAGACTAGTGGTGATATAACAACTGATATGTTAAAATCTTATATTGTTCACTTTACAAACAGTCTTACAGATTGCATAAATAATAGTAACTATTACAGATCACAGATTGCATAAATAATAGTATCCATGATGGTAAAAACCCTCCATATCTAAAAATGGCTGATGTTATATTATGTTTTAAGAAGAATGAGCCAATTTATTAGTCAAATTACTGTCCAATTAGTATTTTACCAGCCCTTTCTAAAGTTTTTGAAACTATTTTATATGAACAAATTATGATATTTACTAAACCTAGATTTTATAAACTTTTGTGTGGTTTCCAAAGAGGTTATGGTACTCAACATGTCCCTTTTTTGTTACTTAATAAGTGGCATGATTGTATTAATAATGGAGGCATTGTTGGGCATATGGATCAATATTAATAGACCTCTCAAAAGCATACCACTCTATCTTGCATGACTTAAAAAATTGCTAAATTTGACTAAATTAGTCTGTGGTTTTTCGAAAAAAAGTCTTAATCTCTTGCTATCCTATATTTTATGTCATACACAAGGGGTAAAAATCTTCTGCCTCAAATTGGGTGGATGTATTATCTAAAGTGCCTCAAGGGTCAATCCTTGGACCTATTTTGTTCAATATCTTTATAAATGATTTATTTTTATTTATTAAAGATACAGAACGTTGTTATTTTGCTGATGATAACACTATTTATGCTTGTGATTATAGCTTTGAGGAGGTTATTTTTCATTTTCATCAACCAATACCATCAGTTGGTGTCAGTTAAACTCGATGGCTGAGAAGCCAGATAAGTTCCAATTTCTTTTAGTTGGTTCAAAAAACAAAAAAAATCTATTGCTCAAAATAAATAATATAAGGGCTTTTTGCCTCCGACAAGGTAAAACTACTTGGTATAACAATTAATAAAAATCAAAAGTTTGGGGAACACATTAATCAGTTATACAGTAAAGCTAATGGTAAACTTTTTGCCCTATCACGCATAAGAAATTTTTTATCCCGTGATAAATCTATTTTGCTGTTTAATGCTTTTATTTTGTCTAACTTTACTTATTGTCCTCTGAATTGGATGTTTTGATCAGAAAAAGATGACAAACAAATAAAAAGAATTCATAAAAATGTTCAAAGTATAGTCTATAAAATATTTGATTTGTCTCTGGATGAATTATTAAATTTTGATAATAGTCCAAGAATCCATCTAAAAAACTTGAGATTTCTAATAATAGAAACTTTTAAATCTTTTAATTGCCAAAACTCAATATTTATGAAAAACCTTTTTACTATAAAAAATCTTATGTATTAACTTCGATGAAACAAAAACTCATTCTACAATTTATCCTAAATGCAGTAGTGGTGTAGTGGTAGAGCGCTCGCTTCATAAAGGAGAGGTTCTGAGTTCAATTCCCACCACGTCTCTGGTAGTACCGTGCTTATCTCATTTCTTCACGCAGCGGCCTTGTTTATCAAGGTTCGTGTTTCGGAGTTATAGAGTTGGAAGAAGGTTATACCACAAATAAGTAGCCTCCTCGTTTGTAGTGGCCTTCTCGACCTTGAGGAGGTGAATTAACAAAAAAAAAAAGAAAGAAAAAGAAACACCTCCTATAGGCTCCATATATAATGATTCATGCTGTACGTTATATAGAGCCACCACTCTTTGGAACACTCTAAATAGTGAGACCATGTCCACAAAAAGTCTTGAGGTGTTCAAATAACACATCAAGAATTGGTATGGTAATAATTGCAAAATTATTTGTTTTTGAAAAAAAAATTTATTTTATACTGACATCTATCTTTAGCTAAGATTGTATTATTATAAATATTTTTTCTTAAATTGAAACAATTGTAAATTTTTGTGACACTTTTTTTTATTAATGATACAATTGCAATTTTTTTATGACATTTATATGTGTGTGTATGTACTGTCTATAAAGTTAAATGTGTTGATTTAAATTAGTTTATAGTGTTAACTAAAACTAATTTAAACCATGAAAGAACTTGAAATAAAATTTTAAATTAAAAAAAATAATCTTACTATGCAAATATTAAATATTCCACCCTGAGTCAGAAACTTCTAATTCTTTTTTTGGTGTGTAAATTTGTGATTATTTGCTTCATTATAGTCATGACTTTTTAATTTCTGGCTCATGATTGTTAATTGGCTAATTTCAATGGCGAGAAGGGGCAGTAGAAAACAACAGTAAATCGCCGTGTTACTTAATATTTTTTCTCCTCTTTTTTCTCTACAACTTTTGAATTAGTTAAAGAACTGTTGATTTTGTTTTGATATGTTTAATATAGATAAATTCTTATCTTAATTTATATTAAAATAATTAGGATATTTATTATATTAAAAAGGGAATGAGAAAAGAACATGAAGTGCATGCCAATTCTTCAATGCAAAACCATCTTTCAATGGCAATATCAAAATTGGACGCACTTGAAAACAAAATTACGTTAACAGTTGATACACTTGAAAATAAAATTGCGTCAAAAGTGAATGCACTTGAAAATAAAATTATGTTAAGAGTAGAATCACTTGAAACCAAAACTGTTTCGAAAGCGGTTGCACTTGAAAATAAAATTACCTCGAAAGTAGAATCATTCGAAAACAAAATTGCATCAGAAGTGGTTGCACTGGAAAATAAAATTACATCAACAGTGGATGCACTTAAAAATGAACTTATTTCAAAAGTGGATGCACAAAAAGATGAAATTATGTTACATGAGAAAAATTTGGAAATAATAAAGGCCTTTCTTGCAGTTAAAACGGTAAGAAAATAATTTAAATAAAAATGTGTTTTTAAGTAGATAAAAAATAAAAACCAAAAATTGATAAAAAAATATTTGTAATAATCAATTACTTACTAATTGCGTCCAGCCGTGAATGTGTTTTGGTCACAGTTGAAAAGTAAAACTTATAATATTTAATATATTAAAAAATTTAAAAAAAAAGATTGAACATGCAATAAAATAAAATTATTAGTAAAGATTGAAAATATTTTTTTTTTAAATAGAAAAAGATGTAGTTGAAATTTTTGAAGCTATTTAAAAAAAAAATATTCTTGGGCAATCAAATTAATTGTGTAAAGTTCCAATATCAAAAAATGTTTTAGGTAGGGTAGAGGGGGTCTAGTTGAGCATTTTTTACCAAATCTTACAGATCTCATGAAAATTGGATCGGACTTACCTAATTTTTTCAATATTAGAAAGATAATTTAACCTTCTAAAAATTTGTTAAGAATAAAGTATAGTTTTTGATTTTTTTTTTTTTTATATATATTGCCTAAATTTTGCAGAGCTGTTCAACCTGCACAAGCAGGGTAAGTTAAGCAATAGTGTGTAGCAAGTTGAAAAATCATCAAACAAATGAATATTTATGGTACGAAACTTGGGTGAACCATCAATAAAACTTTCATTAACAATAAGCGTGTGTATAGATTATTAATTTTGATTTATACACTTTAATGACGTAAGTAAAAAAAGTGAAAAACTTTAATAATAAGAAACTCTCATAAAATATAAAAATATAATTTTATACAACTATCTTCAACTTTGAAGATAGTTGTATAAAATTAAACATTAATAATTTTAAAAAAATATGTAAATAATGTACCGCTCTATTATTTCTCATCTAAGTTGTGATTTGCAAATTTGGGTTCGATAGTTCAGTTTAATTTATTTTTCTCAAAGATGCTCAACTTACTCCTGTAGACAAGGTAACGCATTAGTTGGGTTTTAAAAAGGAACAGTAAGACTTAAGAAAAAACAGTTAATTTTAATTAATGAAATTATAAATAAAGTCTGATGAAATGGTAAATTATCAACAATTAAGTGATAGCAGATACAAAAGTTAATAAGCATGCAAGAGAAATGTGGCATAACTTTTTTTTACTTTTTTGGTCCAAAACAGAAAAAGTGCCCATGAATCTTACTCAATAGCTTTTCAGCAATCTTTTGTTGTGCATTGTGTTAACATTTTAATTCCCCAATTTTCATCTATTAGATGTTTTGTCATGTGATGCATAGTTTTTGAGATATTTTAACTGCCCAACTTGCTTAACTAGCTGCACTCTACCCTACTCAATATTGGTTTTATCAGAGTAAAAAAAATTCAAAAAACAAGGCTGTAAATTTAAGTGAAGAACTTAATAAGATTAAATCTGCAAAAGAAAGTTTTTTACTGAAATTTGAGTGGTGTAAGTTGTTTTGGGAACAAGGAAAACGACTAAAATATGCATAGTTATAAATGAAAAAATAATTTTATGTAAATTTACTCAGTAACATACTCAGTAAATATTATGTTGAGTGATAAGAAAACTTCATATTTAATTGAAAAAATTGAAAATGACCACATAAAGTTTTTGTGAAGTTTATTTTTTTATCATATTTATTTTTGTAAAGCACTTTATTTAGATTTCGAATTTGCAAAAGCAAAAAAAAAAAGATCCATTAATATCTTGCTTAGGTTTTGGTTGTTTAAATAAAAAAATTACCAAAAAGTATAACAGTTTGGGAGAAAGCATTTTCATTAAAAAAAACACACACAACTTATATGATTGATTTCGCTGTCATGACAGTCTATTACCACAGCCATGGGTCGTGTTAAGTCTGTTCCACACCCGACTATTTCTAAATTTGTTCTTAATTTGGTCTCTAAACTTTAATTTATTTTAGTAAACAGCAAAAAATTAATTGATTCAAAGTTCAGTTTAACAATTTTATTGTTTTATTATGTGTTTGGTAAACAATTAATTTACGTAAGAGTTGTACTTATTTACTTCAGTATCTTAATAAAATAATATCTACATAATAAAAGTATCTTTAACATGTAAGACGGTTGCGTAACATTTCTTCAGGTATTTTTAGAAACTTAGGCTATAATACTATTTTAACCCTCTCATTAAAATTCATTTAAAAAGCAAACTTGGACCTTTTTTTGGAAAAATGGGCTAAAGAGACCTAGTTATTTCTGATAAAGTTTTATTTAAAAAGCTAATTTGGACAAATTTGCAAAAATGGACCAAAGAGATCTACTTATTTCAAATAACTTTGCTTTATCTGTTTGATATTTTTTCTAAAAGCTTTTCTGTAAAAAAAACTCTTAACATTTGTTTTTAACATTTGTTAGGAGTTTTTTTACATAATTTATTCGGTTAAGCTGTTTTTACCGCAGAGTTAGGCAAATAAATTAATAAACCTGATGTTTGTGCCAAAAATCAATACTTAATGCAAATGGAAACTGTGCCATAAATCTATACTTAATTCAAATGGAAAACGTCTAGATCGTAATAAGGTGATAAAAGTATAAATGGTTTCCATTCAAATGTAAAAAATAACAGAAATATAAAAAACAAAGCAAAAAAAGCCAATATATCCATTCAAAATAATAACTCCAAAGATATAAAATGAAGAAATTAATAAGAAGAAAATTAATATGAAAGGAAAAACTTATTTTCCTTGAGATAAAATAAACATGAAAACTTAAATTAAAAAATTACAAAAAAATATTATATTCAACAAAAAAGAGTATCAAAAATACTTATAAAAACAATTTAAACAGAAATATTGTTTCATTATTATATAGCTTTTAGTGAATTGTTAAAACGAAGCTAAAACGAAGTTTAATAATTGTTAAAAATTATTAAACTTCGTTTTAGCTTTTTGAATACAATCCACATTCAGTACATTTCTTAAATTCTGCTATGTTAGAACTTTGTTATGTACTCTATGTATTTATTTAAAAATTAAAAAATGTGACTAAACAGGTAACAAATAAGAAACTTACTTTGCAAGGTGGTTTTTCTTTTGTGAAAGTTTCAAGATTTATGTATGTATTTATGCCAGTTTGTATTAACAACTCTTTTTAAAAAGCAAAGCTAAAAATAAATGATCAAAATAAGATAAAGGTTTGCTTTTATTTGAAAACTGAACCCTTAGCTTTTAATGATTGATTTTATGTAGCCAGTTTCAGTAATAAAACTAGCCAATAATCATTTTAAACTAAAGACAACAACGTAAAAGTAAACCAAGACATCTATTAATACAAAACAACACAACAATAACATCACAAAATTAACAAATAACAAATAATTTGTCTCAGCACTTAGGAATCCGTATAATAATAAACATACACATTCCAGTAAATAAAAAAATATTTATACAAATAATGACTCGCCCTAAGTAAAACAGAGCGTAGAGCAATTGATGAATGATAACTTCAATGTTTTAATTATTTGATGAGAAAAAAAAAATTATTTAAAATATTTCCAGATTTTTTTGGATATCCGTAAATAATGCGTAGAGCAATTGATGAATGATAACTTCAAAAGATTATCCCTGAAATTATAAACAATTGCAAATACAACATTTGTGAAGTTATCATTCCATGACCTACCTTTTTACGCATGTTTATCAAACTTAAAAAACAAATAATTTAATGATTTGGTTCTGGAACATGCTACATAAAATGGGTTGTATGAAAAAGACATTTCATGAATAATAGCAACTTTATTAAAAGTATGACCCTGACTTTTCTTTATTGTCATTAATTATTGTTAATAAAAGTGTCTTATTTAAATGATTTATATAAACCAATATTATTTTCTTATTTAAATACATACATACATACATACATACATACATATATATATATATATATATATATATATATATATATATATATATATATATATATATATATATATATATATATATATATATATATATATATATATATATATAATATATATATATATACTTTTGAAGATTATTTGTTTGGCTTCTTAACCTTTGAAGTACTGTTAAATAATTTTATCATTCCATGCAATCTAATTTAGGAAAAGATAGGAATATTTTTACGTTGCCTATTTAATGTTATTGATGAATCCTAAAAATTTCTGTTGATCTTCCAAGAAGTTAAAAATTCCATTTAGAGAAACTGTTTTAAAAAAAGCTGATGATGCTTTATAAAAGCAAATAAATCTTCCTATTTAAAACAGTAACAATGTAGGTGACGGTAATATAATCTCAGATGAGCCTATGTCATATATACCAAGATTTCTAACTGATTTCTTCAAAATATTGTTGAGGAGTCTAATTATTATGCCTTACAACAAAATGTAGCAAAGAATTTACATTTGGACAAAAAAGAACTATAGTAATTTATTGGCATTTTGTATTTAATGAGTGTTGCAAAGCTCCCATCAACACATACGTACTCGAGCAATGAGATGTATTTTGAAAAAGTTGCCTCAGTGATGACATTAAACCGATGGGAAAAAATAAAGTCGTTTTTTCCTTGCCATGACGACATTCAGCGACCAGAAAACTGTACTAACAAGCTTTACAAGGTCGTCCGATTGTCAACATGCTGAAGGAATCTTTTATTAGCCTGAAACATGAAGAAATTATGTGTATTAATGAACAAGTTGTTCCCTTCAAAAGAAGATCCTCTTTGAAACAATACAATCCTCAAAAACATAAAAAGTGGAGTTATAAGTTTTATATCTTGGTGTATGGACATGTTCATAATTTTGAGACATTTAGTTTCAATTGGTGTTTGTAAAAGACAGTCTGATTTGAAAGCATCTGGAAATATGGTGATGCGCTGGTTAGTACCAAGGCAAGTACCAAATTTACTAAGGCACATAAACGGCACAAGCTATTCTTTAACAATTGGTGAACTGGATTGGAACTGGTGAAAACACTTTACGATCCAGGCCTAGCATGCACAGGAACAATGCGTACCAACAGATTCATAAATGTCAACATGCCCACTGATGGTGAATTAAAAAAAGAAGGCAGAGGTCCAACTACCATCAGGGTTACTACAGTTGATAATGTTGAACTTCATATTGTCAAATGGTTCGATAACAGGGGTATTGCATTGCTAACAAGTTATGAGGGGGTGAATCCAATAACCATTGTTAATTGCTGGGATAGAAAATCCAAGAGATTTGTACCAGTCAAACAACCATCTATTATTACTACGCACAAGAAGTATGGGGGTAGTAGATCTCCTTAATGACATGCTGAGTCTGTACAAGATTTATATTCGAACCAAAAAGTGGTTTCACAAACTCATTTGGCATTTTCTTGACTTGATTGTAGTGCGAGCATAGCTACTTTGTCGAAAATTACACCATCTTTAAAGAAAGATATTCTTCCCTAGGAAAATATGAAAAAGGCACAAGCTTTAAAGAAAGATATTCTTCCACTACACATATTTAAACTAACAATTGTCAAATGCTAAATCCAGTCTAATAAGGTTTCAAATAGGCAAGGACAACCATCCTTTTCTGTTGACCATCTTCATAGAGCAAAAACAAGAAGGGATCCTGCTGCAAACATACAAATAAAAATATAGCCATCCACTAGTAAAGAAAATTTTGGTCATTTTCCTTCTTTCATAAATAAAAAGGGTTGTGGTAAAGACCCAGGCTGCACTGGAAGAACAAAAGTTTTTTTGTGACAAGGGTAAAGTTCCTTTATGGTTAACATCTAATTTCCCTGGGTTTAATTTACTATAAAAATATAAAATTGAAACAAAAATGGAGTTTTTGTTATTTTTATTATTTATTCTCCTTAATCATTCTAGCATCCTAGAGTTATACCCAAATGGGTGATAGACAAGCACAAAGGTTATACCCAAATGTGTAATGAATGTTTTATTATATTTATTATATAATATTATATTTATAAAATAATTTTATATTATAATTATATATTATATTATAATTTTATATTAATTTTATATAATTTATATTATATTATTATTACATAATTATTATATTTATATTATATTTTACATAATTTATCTTAACCCTTTAACAGTGGAATATTTTTTTCACGGCGGCTCTTTCCTAGTGGAGTACTTTTTTTAAATTCCGATTTTAATGGTTGTTTTAAAGAATTTTTTTTTTTTCTAACATTAAGTCACAAAAAAGAAAACGAAACGTATTTTTTACAATATTCAAATAAATAAGTATTATAAAACATTTATTTTTAAGTCTCTAGAAGTATGATAGTGTTTAAAACAATAATTAACACAGAGACCAACATCACAATCAATACACATGTATCTAGTGTCAGCTCGTATTTTGTTAGCACTACATACTGCACATCGTCTAGATGGGGTTGCCCTTATTGGAATAGGAGGTATTAATGATGGAAAATGTCTCTCAATTAGTCTCATTGGATTAACATTAACTGAAGAACAACCTCTAGCTTTTAAGTTCTTCGTTTGGTCAACATAAGTTGAAAATATGTAATCGATAATCCTTTGGCGAAATATAATTGATGTTTTTGTAAATCCTAACTTTTTAGCTATACAGTAAGCATTATGAACAGATGTGTTTATTAGGTGCATGAAGTATTTTTTATACCATTTCTTAACCCTTTTACGTTCTGAAATATTAGTGGTTAACATTTGGTCACCTTGATCGACACCGCCCATGTTTTTGTTATATAAATCAATAACAGCAGGTATTATTCTTGGTTTACCAGATCTAGTTACTTCTACGATACTATTTTTAATGCACGTGCTTAATAAATAGATATCCTTTTTATCTCTCCATTTCGTACACATAATACCTGTACTTTTTTCAAACTGAACAAACTTCTCATCTGGTTGTAACTTTTTGCAAATTAATCCAGTTGGCAGACCTTTCCGGTCTTTTCTTACTGTGCCAACACAATCAGTTTTATTTAATAAAAGTTTGTGACAAACTTCAACAGATGTGTACCAGTTATCAATAAATACACAATAACCTTTGTTTAAAAGATTATTCATAAGTGTCATAACAATACTTGTAGCTATATAATTATAATTGTCAGTATTTATCTTATCCACCTTCCCTGTGTATAAAAAACCATTCCAAATATATCCTGTTTTAGATTCAGCTAGAATGAATGACTTTAAACCAAATCTTGCTCGTTTATTTGGGATATACTGTTTCCAGCTCAATCTTCCTTTCCATAAAACTAAAGATTCATCAATTGCAATATTGCGTTGAGGCACATAAGCTTAACGAAAAAGAGTGAATAGATAGTCATGAATAGGCTTTATTTTTGCACACTTTAGAGAACTTTCTTCTAAATTGGAATTATCAACAAAGTGAATAAATGTATCAATAAGTCTAAATCTATCATACTTGATAACTTTACGCACCACTGGTGTAGCATATATCACATTGGTTGTATGATACAACTCATATGTTGGTTTCCAAATAATACCACGATACAGAATCAAACCAATATATATATATACGTATTTCATCCCTAGTTACTGGAGTCCACATTTTAAATCTAGATTTTGGCTTTAACTGCTTCTCTTTTAGAGATTGCAAAGCATACAAGTTTGTTTGTTTAACTATGTAATCACAAATTTCATCGGTTACAAAGAACTCAAACAGTTGATGTGGTTCAAAAGTGGTTATGTCAGGTTGTACTCCTGGGGTACCAGTAAACTCATAATTGGCACAGCAGCCTAAAATTTCATCATTAGACCATGAATATTGCATATTTTCGACCTTTTTTTGTTTATTTGTTTGAACTACGCCTGCTGAAGACATTTCATTACAATCGACATTCAAATGCGCCTGCAGTTCATGAGCTTCAATATCTAAATCACTATCTGATTCCGTATAATCTGATTCAGTTGAGCTAGAAAACACTTCTTCGGACTCAAAAGAACCTTCGTTGTCACTTTCCAACAAAATACGAAGAGCTTCTTCAGCAGTAAACTTCGTTTTTGGAAGAATAAAATTGGAAGCATCGTGCTGTTTTCCTTGCGCCATTTTTTAATAAAGTTTTGACTTTGATTGAAAAATTAATGCTTTGCGAGATAGAATAAACTTAAATAAAATACAGAACAGAAAGTTAAAATCTTTTTTAAATCTCTTATTGAAAAAACTTTTCAATTTCATTCAGTTTTGCATGAGATATAAGTCTTCAAAACAAAGCATATTCAGCGATGGCTATATCCGTCGTTCACATATAAGTATTGCTTTAGCTTTGACGGATATAACCGTCGTTCACTGTTATAGGGTTAATATTATATTATAATTATAATTAGAATATTCTATAATATTATATTATCATTTTATTATATACTAAATGTTTTATTATTATTATTTTTATTATTATATTCTATATAATATATTAATTCCATATAATATATAATAAAATAATATATAATATATTCGTGGAACCAAACAATGCCTCAATAATACAGAATAATACAGAATAATACAGACCACATGATAACAACTTATAAAACGAATAATTCTGCTCCATCACTGATACTGTCTACACATTACACTTACGCTTGACACTAACAACAATCTAGTAAAACAACAGTAAATGACTCTTATGTATCTCGACTATTGTTTATTGTTATTGTTTATTTTTACAACATTATACTTGTCAATTTTTTAGTAATTTTCTACATTGAGACTCTTTGTTTTCCACTGGACATCTGTCCTTTTGTACTTTTATCTCACTCTACTCAACTCTTTTTAACTTATCATTCATCCCTAAGGCGTTCACTGCTCGGTGCAGCTTCACTAAATGGCTTTGCATTTACAACAAAAAAACTTAAGGATTAGATGTTATATTGTACTTGTGGGGCATAAATATATATTAAAAAACTTTCTTATATGCATCAAATGCCTTCCCAGCAAACTCATCAAACAGATTTCGTCACGGTAAAACTCCAAACATGTGGTGTCATGGTCTCCGAACAGGGTGTGTCATACACCCTGGTCTCCGAACAGCCTGGTCCGACTATTAAATGACTATTAACCGACTATTAAATGGAACTTTTTATTTTTTTTTTTTTTTCAATCTGATGGCAAATGTCACCTTAACTAGACTAACTGTTTCTTTTATTATCTGTGTGAGTAACTATCATAATTTTAGCGGTAAAAGCAAATACCACAAGCTTTACCATTACATTTCTATTTAGTCGTAAGATGTACTATTCTAGATTTTGTTCTTGGGTACGATACATTAAAAATAAAGAGTTATATAATGTGCAACAGCAACAATCAGCAATAAATGGACATCATTTATAAATTACACAACTGATAGGGATCACGTGACGGTACAATACATTATAAATATAGAATAAGTCGCATTCTATTTTACGTTTTCGAGGAGTACTATACATTATAAATATAGAGTTATATAATGTGTAACAACAGTTACACATTATATAACTATTATAACACCATCGAGATCATTTATAAATTACAGCAATAAATCGAGATTATTTATAGCAATAAATCGAGATCATTTATAAATTACACAACTGATTGGGTCACTCATCTTACACGTGATGGTAATGTTATTACCCCATTCGAAATGCTACAAGCCGTGCATTGTTCTCAAAACGTAAACATTAAAAACCCCTTTCAAAAAATCTTTTAGTTTACTTTTATTTATTCGAGTTTTAATAACAATGTAAACATTTTTTACGTTGCTTTTTATTTCTAAGTACCTCATGGAGCTTCAGTAAATAATAAATTATTCTTAATTAGTAAGTAAGTCTTTTTGTAAAATGTTTTAAGCATGGTTCACCGGATAATTCGTGATATCATTGTATCTTTATATTGTATGTATGTTGGTATATAAGTAGAAATGATTAATAATAAAAAATAAACGACATAAATTCCGTGTAAAAGTTATCTATACTTTATTATAAACATTTTGGCGGTTAATTTACGCCAAAGTGGTACAAAATTCAAACTTAAAAGACGAATTGACCAAAACATTTTTAACATAAATAACAAGTTATCTTGAACACAAAAAACGGCCCTAATCTCCCTTCTACCCAAAGATGGGAACCGAGGACTAATACAAAACTGGAGATCAATCTCACTGCTCTGTGCAGACTAAAAATGAATTGCGAAAGCGCCAGCACTGAGACTCTCAAAACTCCTGAACGTATTACTTGGATCAACGCAAACGTGCTCAGCACCCGAAAGAAACATCTTCTAAATATAATTCTTGCCAGAGATGTTATTCGTTACACAAAAGTATTGGAAACTGTCTGATCACTATCGATCAGGAAAAAGCATTTGACAAAATTGATCGAAACTTTTTTTATTAAAATCGTTTAAAAATTTAATTTGGGTCAAAATTTTATATACGCAATGAAACAATTTATGAATGACACTCAACCCATTATCATAAACAGGGAATGAAAGGCAAACCCTTTAAAATTGAGAGAAATGTCCGTCAAGGAGACCCAATATCCTTCATGCTGTACTGTCAGTGGAAACGCTTCCACAAGAATTTTAGTCTAATTGGTTTATAGACGGCAATAAATTGTTTTCGATCATACTGAATGTTATCAAATGACAATTCCACTTATAATGTTTCATTCTTCATTTGAAAAAGGAACTAAAAAAAAAAAAATAGTTAAGCATTATTTGTTGTATATATTAGCATGACTTACAGTTTTATTAGGCATGAGGTGTTAGTTTCTCCTTTTTGCCATTCACTTCAACTTCCTTATAAGCGCAATAGTAATTTTCTTAAATATTCCAATAATGCAGTTTAAACAGCAATTCATTCCAATAATGCAGTTTAAACAAGGATAATGCAGCTTAAACAGCAAAAAAACTAATTACATTTAGATAACAAAGTTAAATAACTTACATACCCAAGAGGTCCACCAGAGTGCAGTTTAGGAAAAGCGTTAATGATTGACATAGCAAGACTTGTTTTTGTTGCTCTTGATGGATACCTTAAGTAAATGCATAATAAAATAATAATAATAACCATAATATCTAAAAAATGTTATAGATTTAAGTTAAACAGATAGATTTTTAACCTGGTTACATACCATGATTCACCAACTTAACATTTATTTATTCTGTTTATTTCTGTATATAATCTTATTATAAAAAAGTGTTTGAAAAAACTTACTATGTATAAAATATTCAGAAATAAAAGGATATTCAGAACAAACTGTAAATTTACATGTAATGACTTACAAGTTTCCAACTTTATTGATCATAATGTTAACAAGCATATGAAACATTTCAAACCTGTACTTTAGTAACATTCCAGTTGTGTCATATTCATCAATGACAAATTTACCTGTCTGATGCTCATCAAGCAATTTACGAACATTCTAAAAAAGAAAAAACTTTTTGAAAATATTTTCAGAAACTAAAATTAGTCCTTATAGTTTTAAAAAACGGTTAAAAAAATTAAAAAATTTCAAATTTGATATTGTCTATTCGAAGTAGTGGACACAGAGTATGAAAAACATCACTACTACGTGAATATGTTGAATCTGAAAAGGGATTGGAATTTGATCCAAAACTAGTCTGATTAAGTGAAGCATGATTATTTGCAATAGTGAAATCAGTTTGTGAATAATCTGTCTGCACATAATCTGTGTATTGTTCCTAAAACATAACAAATAATTCAAGTTATTTAAACTTACATATTGCTATACTTTCAAAATCTCTCTCTCTTTATATATAAATATATATATATATATATATTTGTATATATATATATATATATTTGTATATATATATATATATATTAGGGTGCTTCTAAAATTAATATTTTCGAAAAAAATCTGCTCCCACCCTTTAAATGTGTTCTATATAATACAAAAACACTAGATTTAAAATTTTGTTGAATAAAAAATGTTTTTAGTGGTCCCCCAAAACCCTTTAATATTTAACGGGTCCCTAATATTTAAAAAAAAAAAATTTCTCGAAAATAGGTCAACCTGGTACTCAAATGAAGCGAAATTATATAAAAATTTCAAAAATAACATTCATTTTGAAATAATATAGTTATTTTAGGTTTTACTACGTAAATATCTTGTTTTTTAGCAAAAAATGAAATAAGTGAATTTTTCATAATAATTGTGATAAATAAGTTTAAACTTCAAATTTATTTTTCAAAATGAATATTATTTTTGAAATTTTTATATAATTGCGCTTCATTTGAGTACCAGGTTGACCTATTTTTGAGAAACTTTTTTTTTAAAAATATTAGGGACCCGTTTAATATTAAAGGGTCTTGGGGGACCTCTATAAATATGTTTTTTTCAAAAAAAATTTAAACCTAGTGTTTTTGTATTATATAGAACACATTTAAAGGGTGGGAGCAGATTTTTTTCAAAAAAATTGTTTTTAGAACCACCCTAATATATATAGCCCTAAGAATTAAAGTTGGCATGACGACATAACTCCCAAACCAAAAGTCTCCCAAGGCAGCCATTATTTCTCAACCTAGTTTCTTTCTTTTATGGTGAAACCTTTGTAAAAATATGTTTTTGCCTATTTAAAACAGTTTAAGGTCTGGATTTTATTTCCGACTTATATTATTTTTCTAATCTGAAGGCTGTATATATGTAGGTATGTAACTATATCTATAATAAACAGATTGTTTTTGCCGTAGAACTTATCAGAAAATGTTAAACTACGTATAATAAATATTTTAATTATCGCCAGATATTTTATGGGGTAGGTATAGAAAGTTATATTGATATAGTTGATGATTCAAAATAATTTGCATGAACTGGCAATTTATTTTCAAACAACGCACTGCATTAAGAGGTTTGTAATCTATTATGTCACATGTTCTTATACATAGTTTTTAGTTATCTAGTAAACAACAGTAAGATAAAGATAGATTGCAATATTTGTGGACAACCCTCTTTGTTGTGAAAAAATACACAACTTCACTATGAACAAAAATCTGGTCAATGTGAGCAAAACTTGGTTCACCATAACTATTAAAATCATAAAGAATTGTTTTACATGATCTGTATTTCTGGCCCAATTTCTTCACCAATAAAGGGAATAATAAGATTTTTGCTCTCAAATTCTGAAACTAAAAACAATTTAAATTTGGAGATAAAATTATGCCACACAATTGTTTTAAGATTTGGTAAAATTTCCACTTTTGTGTATCAACTTTATCAATAACATCAGACAAAATAATTGCCAAATACATAAACAGTGTATGCATCTGAGCAGAGCATTGACCTAGTAAAGAGTCAGTACTTTTCAAGTGTGACTCTTTAAAAGTACTAGGTTTTGAGCTGCAGATAGTACCATAATCCATAAACTTAATGCGCCTATTCAGTTCTGTAATGGACATACATTTGACATCATATAAAACATATTTTTTTTTTTTTTTTTATATTCCGAGAAGGCCGAAAAGGCCACTACAGATGAGGAGGCTACTTAATAGTGGTTATTACCCTCTCTTAACTCTATAACTCCGAAACACGAACCTTGATGAACAAGGTTACTGCGCAGAGTAGCAAGTTAAGCGCAGTGAAACCAGGGACGTGGTAGGGATCGAACTCGGAACCTCTCGTTTATGAAGCGAGCGCTTTACCACTACACCACTACCGCATTATACCATATAACACTTGATAAAGAATCATTTGAAGCAGAATGATAATAAGCCAATTCAGTTAAACAACTAAATCGTTTAATTCCACAATTCTTATTAGAAATTTCCCCACTTTGCATTTGGTGAACTTGAGAGTTGTATAAAATATCGGTTCTTAGAGCGTGTTTGTCTTCTTTAAAAACATGCTGGATGTCAACTTTTGATATCATACACATGTCACTTGGAAATGAAACAATACGAAATTTTCCATATATCCTAGTATAGAGTGCAGACCTAAATTGTCTTCAACAATTTGGGTTAGCAAACATCTAAAGTTAGTTTTTTTGCCTTCCATAAAAATATCAAATCCTTTGTCATGAAGTTTTTGCAATTCATTTACAATCACTTTCATCACTGGCTCTGCTGAATATTTCTTTATGCCTATTGCATGAGTTAATGCTAACATATGAATATTGTTTAAGGATGAGTTTGCAGCGTGAGAAAAGTTCTTTATCACAAAATAAACAGCACCAAGTTTATGAATGCCTGTTTTTGATCCAAGAGGATTTGTGGTCTCTACTTCATTGAAGTATATTTGAATAAACAAAGGGAAACTTTTTAGGAAATTTAAATTTAGCATATGCCATTAACTTTTTACCATTTTACCACAAAACCAATCTTCAACATATTCAAAATTAGATACTTGCTCCACTTTTAACATACTCATGGCTTTCGGCTGTAGCAACACAAGCTTTATTGTGCTTTCAATAGGTATGTAGTTAAACGAATCTTTTACTTTGACTTGTATTTGCTTTTTAGTCTTTCTGTCACGTTTTGTATCCCATCGTTCACCCATTGAATGTGGTACTGGTTCATAAAGGCCTTTATTTTTCAAATATGATAATTAACATAAAGGCCCTTATTTTTCAAATATGATAATATTCGATGTTGTGAATCAATTCCACTAAAAGGTGTTTTCCATCTGTTAAACACTTCTGTTAAGTTGTCTATTACATGCTTCTCACACCTACATGTTTCCAGTACTTCAATTAGGTTTTGTGAACAGTTCTTAACAAACTCTGAAGTACTTAAAGAAATAGAACTTGAAGACATTAAAACCATAATAAATTTTAATGGTGCTTGTGATATGCCATACTCATCAACAATAGGTGAGGCAACATCTTTAATTTTTTTCTCACATCTTATGTCTATTTTAATTTTACTTTTATTTTCAGAATTAGTAGTTACTGGATTTTCACAACTTATGTTAAATATTCGATCAATATTAACTACAAAACCGGTACGATCTTTATTTACATGTTTTCTTAGCATATTATATATAGTAAATAATCGTATACAACGACCGACGTTACACCAAAGTTGACAAGGCTCAGATAAAAGATGACACCGTTACAAAATTTAGAAAAAAATTTAACCTGCTTTTCCTGAAAAAACCCTTTGGAGGGATGAAAGTACACACATTCCTGATTCCAAAAATGTAAAAACTGAAATCAACGAATTACGTTCAAGAAAAAAAATTGCAATTGAAATTTTATTCTAAATGCACATAACACAGAAATGACAGCACACTTTTTTTTTTTGCATTTTTACAGCACATTTAATATGAAAAACTCTATAAAAGTAAAGAAGTAATGCTAAATCTTCTGATTTGACTAATAACTTATTCTGAAAATATATTGAAGTAAATAAATTCTGGTCTTACATGGTTTTTTTTACATATGTTTACTATTGTAGTCCACAATGCGTCTCTTTTGTATTTTTTCCAGTGTTCAGCAAATGAGTGGTGAAAAGCTTCTGTTGACTGCTCACTGTAAGGTCCAAGTGCAGTGTGCTTCACTTCAATGAATTCTTTGATGTGAAAGAAGACTGCATTTACCTTGGGCATCACTGAAACATTTGACAAAGCCAGATATGAGGTTCGAAATGCATCAACTTTCATTGCATAGTGTGGATAAAGCTCTTGTCCAAAGCAGGCCGTCACAACTGCTCCAAATTTTCATCAATGATACCAATAGCTTGGAATGCACAGTCAGTTTCTGCTAGTTTTTGAAGGAGATCAACATTCGTCAAAATCTTGTGGCATTCATTGCCAGCAAACTGACATCCATGATGGGGTTGTGGTTAGGGTACCCATTCTCTTCTTTTTTCCGTAGGAGAACGCTGTGAAAACTTCAATTTAAATTAGTCCTACGCAAAAAAGAGGAGAATGGGAACCCTAGTTGTGGTTGATTGTTTAGGAGTCTTCGCCAATCATCAGCTTTGGGCCAAATGTCTGTTAAGGCCTTAAACAAGTGATTGACAACCCCAAATATCAGGTGTAGCTCCATGGAAGGTATGAGATTAAAAACAAGCATTTGGTCAGGTCAAAGATCAGTCAAAGGCATATGAATGACATTCTTGTAAAACTTTGCCTTTTTCAAGTCCAATCCTGCAGATTCAAAGTCTCTAAAGCTTATTCTGAGAGAGCCAAAAGTCCTAGGCTGCCCAGAAAATGAAAGATGTTGACAATCAGCAGCACACCATGTGCAGGGGTGAGTGCTGGAGTGTGCTTGTAAACCACAGACAATGTTTGAAACCTTTAAATCATAAGAAATGAAGAATTTTGTAGAGTTGGCTTGAATCAATGAAAGTAATTGTCTAATATTTTCATATGTTTCTGACATGTCTTCTGCAACTGCAACCAAAAGCTGTCGTTTAACTCCACAATCTTTAGCATGTGGTGCAGTGAACGATCGCTTGCTGATATGTCTTCCAAAGGCATCAAACTTTGCATGAATATTGCTTTCAATAATTTTTGTTCTGCTGACTTGATTGATTGTTGATGCAAGTTTTTTTAACACCTGAGTTTGACAAATTAGTATTCACCTGAGCAGTGACAAGGTCTTTCACTGTCATGATTGGAGCATTGCCAAAAAGTTTGGCACTGGAAGATCCTAAAATACAGAACAATTAGTTGAATAGTGTAACAAAGCTTAATAAGATCTAATTTTCACTAAACCAATTTGACATTAAATTTTAAATGATGTGGGGTTCTATTATTTTTATAGTAAATTTTATATCTTATAAAATTAAAGTGATATTAACAATTTACTTTTTGTGATGGGGAGAGGTCTTCCATTTTGCTCTGCAACTCTGATTATTCCATGTGGAGATGCATATTTTGAAGAAATCACTGAAGATGTAATCTGTTCTGCCAATGTTTGATCTTTTGTCACAAGGGTTTGCATATTTTTTCTAAATGTTGCCTTATTGCACTCATAGGGAAGGGCTCTGCCAACAAGAGCAAGATACTCTGAGCATCTTTTACTGCTGATGATGGCATCGGATTAGTACTGAGTAGATGTTTTTCATTCAATTTTAGCTTTCCAACTTTCCAAATAAGACAGTCACAGTTTTGTTCTCATGTCTCTGGTCTGACTTGAATACTCTTGTAGTTGAAGATAGGTGGCAAGAGGACAGGCTGGCCAGAATCCTTTTTCCTCAGTTTCAATCTGCAATTCTCACATATTCACTTTGGGACTTAAGTATCAAAGAAATCAATTGGTTTATCAAGTAGAGAAAGTGTGATAGTCAAGTTGTCTCTTTACTTTCACACTTTTGAAAGCAAAAGAAGCAGACAACTTTCCTGTTGTCTTCGTGTGGTCTTGCAGAATTTGCCTTTTTTAAAAATATAAGTCTTTTTAAAATTCACCAAACTAAGTTTTTAAGCACTCTAATTTAAAGTAGCACTTTCCTAGAATTTTAGTTTAAGTACATTATATGGTTGTGCTGTTAGTATTTGAGTCAAATATGCTTATGGTTTTAGATATAATAAGTGAATTCTTTTACATAATTTTCAACAGAAAAACATGCAAACTGGCTTTCCTAATATACTGTAGAATTATTGCCTATATTTTGTGACAATCAATTTGATGTAATGCTTTGCAATTTAATTAGGTGCTGTAATTAATTTGAAAGTCATCTTTTAGTTTTAATAATTTTTTTTTTTTTTTTTTTTCTTTTATTATAAAATAATAAATATTTACAGTTTTTTCTTTAAAAATTATATTAACTCAGTTTTATAGATTAACAATATAAAGTTTTTACAAATGTTTGTAAATATATACATTTTCTACTTTTTATTTATTCCTCATATATTTGTTGTATTTTTTTATTTTTTATTTTTTGTGCTTTTTGATTTTATATTTTTTTGTGTTTTTTGGTTTCATATTTTGCTGTATTTTTTTGCCCTTGTGCAGAGAGAAATTGAGAGTTTTGAAAAGGTTTAAAAAAAAGAGAAATTCTAAAATAGGTTATAGAAAGATTCTTAAGGAAGAAAAGACTTATATCAAAACAAATTAAGAGGAATTACAGGACTTTTACACAAAACATTACGTTACGAACACTGTAGTGTTTATTAAAACACTTATGTGTTTTAATAATATTTCATAAAATAAGGGCTGGCAGTGATAAATCTAATCATATATAATCACAATTTTGTTGTATAACATAGAAAAAAGATGCAGAGGGAAGGAAATCTTTACTAAACATAAAACGAGCCGTTGTTTTATTTTAGCTCATAAGTTTAGTTGCACATTTCCATTCTCTATTTGACAGAAAACATTTTTAATACAAAAATACTCACAGAAAATGTCCGCGGTGTTTCTACGGACATGATAATTATATTTTAAGGTAATAATATTCCTGATGTTTCTGATTATTACGCTGATCACTGCCATTGGGTCAATTTTTTTGTTACTATACATGTGGTGGCATCTACTGTTTCATATTACACTCATGATGGTTTGAGTGAGTGTCAACAGCAGCTGCGATGTGGGGTTTTTCTCCGATAAATTCGCTGTTTCAATCGAGAAAATCGGATTTATCGGAGAAAAATTGTTTCGGGATGTCAAGGAGTTATATACATGTTTAAAATACTCCCAAGTTTCAACAAAAGGAGAACAGTAGGCAAAGATATGGATGGTGTCCTCGATTTTACCACAAGTTTTGCATTTGTTATTTTTGATGATCTTGTTGCCTTGTGCTTTTGGCTAGCAAGGCCGCAGAAGGTAAACTGTTGTGTAAAAAACGAAAGAGGATATTTTGATTCGGTTTGCATGAGTGGGAGGTGAAGTTTTTTTTCCAAATTTGGGTACATGGCATTGTTGTTTTTGTTGAACCGTTCCAGAAAAGTTCTGCTGGCACGACTGTCTTTTTGTTTTTTGCCACTTCTAAGTATAAATTTTTTGTTGATTTTATGGGGATGTTAAAAAGGGACCCGTTTTTGCCTAATGTTTCGATTGTTGTTTTATAGTACTGAGACGTTTTGTTGTCCCAGTGTTTTGGAAAATTGTTCTGCTTTAAAAAGTTCCAAATTTGGTTTTGGTTCGTAAATTTTATAAGTGAACTCGCCAAACAATACTTTGAAAAGCAGTAATACCCGTGAGCTTTGTTCTCCTCGCATTCTTTCAGTTGAAAGAGTGTTTTGAAGCGAAGTGCAAGACTTTGCTTCTTCGGTGATAAAATTCCGAGACCCCTGCTTTTTACGGGTAAAAAAAGTGTCTCTCTTTTGACCGGATTGAAATTGGTCTTTTGCCACAGATTTTCGAAAATGGCTCTATGCAGACGTTTTATTGCCCATTCGAGAACGAGCAGCACGTTTGCCAGAAACCACGCTTTTGACATTGCTCATGTATTTATCATCATAGTCTTTCCCCAAAGTGACAAAGTACGTAGTCCCAGAAACTTGAGTTTTTTCTCTATTTTGTTTAGAGTTACTAACCAGTTCAAATTGGTAGTATGGCTCAGCCTGGTGTAAAAAGTAACACCTAATATTTTGAAACCGGTGTTGTTGTTTCACTCTATGTCGTCCGATTCCGGGTACATTTTAGGATCAAAACCCCCAAATGCAAGACCCTTGGTTTTTAAGGCATTGATCACTGAACCACTTGCTTTTTCAAACAGTTTCATTTTTTCGAAAAAAAAGCGGACTGATTTTACGTCCCTGGCAAAAAAGTTTGAATCGTCTGCGTACTGCTGTATTTTGAGGGGTTTAGATGTACCTGGTAAAGAGAAACCCTCTCTTCTGCTGCCCACTCTGATGACCGAAGCGAGCGCTTCGGCAATATAAACGTACAGCAAGAGAGAGAGGGGGTCGCCCTGTCGAACTCCTCTTTCCGAAGGAAAGGTGTTGAAAAACGATACAATATTTTCTCCGAGATTGAATTTTTGGAGAATCTGAAGCAAAAACGCACGATCAACTTTATCAAACGCCTTTTTTTGATCTATTGACAAAATGAAACTATGTAGACTTTCAAACTCAGCGTAATCTATAAGATCACGGACTAAATGTAAATTTGAGAATATTGTTCTAACTGAGATTCCGCACGTTTGATTTGGTTCTATAACTTTCCCCATTACTTTTGCAAGCCTTAGGGCCAGCGCTTTTGTGATTATTTTGTAATCAGCGCCGATTAAGGATATGGGCCTCCAGTTTTTGCATTCGGTAAGATCTCCTTGTTTGAGAATCAGTGAAATAATTGATTTTTTTATAGAATGGCTGGTGTTTTTTTCTACGAAAAGTATTTCGTAGGCAAGTTTTTCAAAATCTTTTTCTAAAGTGTTCCAAAAGGTTTTATATAAATCAGCTGGAAATCCGTCATAGCCCGGAGATTTTCCGTTTTCAAATTTAAAAAGGGCTTCTTTTAGTTCCGCGCCGGTCAGGCGGGTGTTTAAAATTCGGTTTGTCTATTCTATGTCTTGTCACACATCACTTAAACACTTAGTGATGTGTGACAAGACATAGTTTTGGCTGTCTTTGCATAAATTAGTTTTGGTGTAAATGTTTTTATAATATGAAACCAGGGAATGCAGTATTTCACCTGGTTCACTCGTCAATGTGCCGTCATTCTTGCGAATTTCGGTAAGTGACTTGTTCCGCTGTTGAACTTTTTCCAAAATATACAAAAATTTTGAAGGTCTTTCTCCTTCTTCAATTAGTTTTTGTTTCGTGCGAATAAACGCTCCGGGAAACTGGAGCAAGAAAAGAGCATCGCGTTTTTCTTTGATGCTGTCTAAATTCGGATGAGCGTTTTGTCACTCCCGTTGGATTTCGTTTTCGATCCTTTTGATGTTTTTTTTGTTTATTGCACTTTCCTGTATCGATATGTGTTGTAATTCAGCCCTAACGAAAAGTTTGCAGTCATCCCACCATTTTAGAATTGACTTATAGGACCGTTTTTTAGTTTGCAAATCTTGAATTAAGAGTTCAATTTTTTGCCTATGCACCTCTATTTCCAATAGGGAACAATTTAATTTCCAGTATCCTGGTCCTCTCCTAGTTTTACTAAAATTGACAGTTGTTGACACGAACTCGTGATCGAAAAAAGGGTTGGCGAGAATTCAGGTGTATGTTGTTTTTTTGGCGATTTTATCAGAGCAGTAGATTCTGTTGAGTCTACATTTAACCGTCTGATTGCGCCATGTGAATTCTCTTTTGTTGATAAACTTGAAACGAAAAACATCAACTAGGTTATACCTACCTGGGAAGACACCGAGTTCAGTAAAGCCGTAGGTGTGATATTTAAAGTTGTTTGTGACTTCTGTGTCAAGAGGCAGGCTTTCAACCATGTTGAAATCCCCGGCCAACAGGACGGGTAGTCCTGTGTCCTGCAAGATGTCTCCAAGGCCGCCGAAAAAAAGGCGCCTTTCTCTCGGCACATTAGGAGCAGAGGCGTAGAAAGAATTTTTTGGTGTTCGAAATAGATAACTTCCAGACATGGAGCAAACTCTAAACATTTATATGTTTATACTTATATCAAATAATGAGGGTTTGCAAAAAATTGCGATGATTGGAGGCTGAGAACAAAAAAGACCCAAAATTTTCGCTCCCCTGCCCCGTGAGAGCAACAAGTTGATGAAGTATTTTTTGTACTATTCTTAACTAGACTTATATTCATCGATAAATTTTAAGTTTCATAGTATTATCTATTAGCTTTTAAAAATTATTACCATATAAAATTTGCAACCCCCTCAAATTGAGGGGGGTTTAAACTTTATATGGCCATAATTTTTGAACGCTGAAATATTTTAAAATGAAATCTAAAATTTATCGTTGAATATAAGTCTAGTTAAGAATAGTACAAAAAATACATCATCAACTTGTTGCTCTCACGTTTGGGGCAGAGGGGGCGAGAATTTTGGGGCTTTTTTGTTCCCAGTCTCCAATCATCGCAATTTTTTGCAAACCCTCATTATTTGACATAAGTATAAACATATAAATGTTTGGAGTTTGCTTCATGTCTGGAAGTTACCTATCTCGAACTCCAAAAAATTCTTTCTACGCCTCTTATTAGGAGCATAAATATTCAGCACCTGCATTTCGTGTTTATCAATTTTTATCATGACGTTTAATATTCTCCCGTTATTGTCCCTTTTTAGTTCGTTTAAAGAAATGTTGGATTTAGAGAGAACCGCCACTCCACAACAGTTATGACTCGGACCGGAATTCCAAATAGATTTGCTAGCCTATTCGTCACTCTACTGTTTAACAGTGGAAGGTCCGGATTTAGTTTCCTGAAGGAGGATAAGATCAAAGGAGGATTTTTTAAGAAACCCAAAAAAAATGTTACGTTTGTCCCGATTGTTTAGACCGTTTATGTTGCACGTTAAAATATTAATAGCCATGATGAAGAGAATCAGGTTTCCTAATTTGAAAACTCGTGTACCTTAAACATGAATATAATAATTTAACAACCTGACATAAAAAACACAAACATATAAACCTTAACCTTTTAGCACGAGTTTTCGTTTGAACTGACGTAATACGAACAATAGGACGCACTGGACCAAAACATTCCACAAAAAAGCGCGAACTACAACAATACGAATTACAACAGCTTAAGCGCTTAGTTAATAATAGAACGTGCATTTCCGAATAGAATGTAAAAGAATCGAAAAAATTTTACAGATTTGAGAACAAAAAAAAAGTAAAATAAATTCAAGAAAATTTCGAATGAAAGGAAAATCTTACGACATCTTCTCCACACAATTTAAGGCATCGTATCCATCAAAGTTAAAATTTAAATCTTGGTCGTCATCGATAACGCCATCAGGATCCATCTTTTCTTTTTCCAACAAATCCATGGTGTTTGTTTTTTCAGTGTTTACTACACATGACACTTCGCTGCTACTTTTTTTAGAATTAAAAGAGTATTCTGTTTTATTTTTTGTCCTTTTCCTTCTCGATACTTTTATTTGCTCGCTTGACTTCTTTTGTTTTTAAGCGGTTGCATTTTTAGTTTCGTTGACGTCAGCGTAGGTTTCCACAATTTCAGTTGTTTCACTTGATAATGTGTGCTCTTTGTGCTCAAGTATACTTTTTTCAGTAGAGACTTTTTCTGCAACTTTTACATTTGTCGATGCAGTTGAATTTTCAATTTTTTTGGATATTTGAAGTTGACCGTTGTGCTTATACCTCAACGTGTACCCGTCGACGTTTTGGTATCTTGGTAACGGGTTAAAATAGGGGGTTTTGCCAGTTCTTAATAACAATAACGACGTTTCCAGTAAATATATTTTCGCCATGAACATTTACCTTCTTACAACTAAGCGATTCAAAAACACCTCTCCCAGCAGCGAGAAATTTCCCCAACGTAGTTAAGGCAGTGGAACCTCCATTAACTAACATACCAATTGGTATGTTTTGAACTAACACATGGACATTTCTAATATATTTCTGTGTAATTGACAAAGTTACATTTTTGAAAGCTATTTCTGCTGCAAGAAATTCACACTTTGCTTGGATTGTTAACTACAAACTCAAAGAATCGGTTGTTGTAATGTCTAGTAACACCCCAGACATAACACAAAAGATTTTTCTTGGCGAGGACTTCTAGAAATTCTTCGACACTACATTTAAGATCGCTATATCTACAGAGTAGATATGGCGAAGTACAGGGTATGTATCGTTAGAAAATGAGGATTTAAAAATACCAAGGTTAACTTTACCAGTTTCACCATTGACTCCAGGTGCCACCATTGACTCCAGGTGCCACCATTGACTCCACGTGCCACCCTATATATATATATATATATATATATATATATATATATATATATATATATATATATATATATATATATATATATATATATATATATATATATATATATATATATATATATATATATATATATATATATATATATATATATATATATATATATATATACATATATATATACATATACATTTACATAAAGAAATACACACGTCGACATACTACTATATATACACATATACACTTAAGCTGTTTTTTAACTCTTATTAATAGTAAAAATAGAGCTAAAACATCTAATACAAATACAACAATGGTGTCATCATAAAATTGAATTAAAAACTCTAACAAATGTCAAAATTTATATCTGTAACTAATGGATAAAGGTAAAGTATATTTACTTACCAATGTAACGGTTGTATTAAAAGGTGAAGGAGAGTTTGAGTTTAAAAGTTTAATTATAAAATTAAACTTACTCTTTTCACTTCAACCACTCGACTAAACATTTACATAAAATATAATTATAAATACATTTATAAAATTTACGGAAACTTTTACGATTCAAAAACACGCGGTATACAGTCGGTTAATGGTTGGCAAGGAATGCCAACAGTTAGCCAACTATAGACAATACTGGCTCGCTAGTCGGACCAACCAAAGCGTGTTTACTGGGTTTATTAAAATTTCGAACTTGCGAAAGCAAAAAAAAAAAGATCCAAAATAATCTTGCTTAGGATTTGGTTGCTTAAATATAAAAAATACCAAAAAGTATAACAGTTTGGGAGAAAACATTTTCATTAAAAAAAACACACACAACTTATATGACTGATTTCGCTGTCATGACAGTCCATTAACACAACCACGGGTAGTGGTAAGTCTCTTCCACACCCGACAATTTCTAAACTTGTTCTTAATTTGGTCTCTATACTTTAATTTATTTTAGTAAGCGGCTAAAAATTATTTGATTTTAAGTTCAGTTTAACAATTTTATAGTTTTATAAAATTATCTATCATACTATTTTAACCCTCTCATAAAGATTCATTTAAAAATCATATTTGGATAGTTATTAGGCAAATTTGGGTAGTTAGTTATTTTAGATAAAAATTTGTTTAAAAAGCTAATTTGGACAAATTTGGAAAAACACACCCAAGAGATCTATTTATTTCAAATAACTTAACTTTATCTTTTTGATATTTTTTATAAAAGCTTTAAAAAAACCTCTTAACATTTGTTAAAAGTTTTTTTACAAAAAAAAAACACTTTTTTACAAAAAAAAAACACTATGTTAGAATTTTTTTTTACAGAATTTATTTAATTATGCTGTTTTTACTGCAGAGCTAGGCAAATAAATTAATAAACCTGTTGTTTGTGCCAAAAATCGATAATGCAAATGGAAACCGTCTAGATCGTAATAAGGTGATAAAAGTATAAATGGTTTCAATTTACATGTTCAATGCTAATTCAGAATCGGATAGTGATGTTTCTGATTGTAAGGAACAACAAACACCACAGTTCCCATTGAACAAAACACATCCGCTACTGCAACCACCACCACCAGTATGCCAACCGCAGAAAAAAAATTGAAATCTTATTTGGAAGAGAAAAAAGGCTGATGATGCTGAGCAAATAAATCTTCCATTTCAAAACAGTAGCAATGAAGAAGGTGATGGTAATATAATTTCAGATGAGCCGATGTCATATGTGCGAAGATTTCGAACTGATTTCTTCAAAATATTGTTGATGAGTCTAATAAACATGCCTTACAAAAAAATATAGAGAAGAATTTACATTTGGACAAAAATGGAGTAGAGCAATTTATTGGCATTTTTGTATTTAATAAGTATTGCAAAGCTCTCATCAACACGTATGTACTCGAGCAATGAGTTGTGTTTTGAAAAAGTTGCCTCAGTGATGACATTAAACCGATTTGAAAAAATCAAGTCGTTTCTTCATTGCAATGACGACATTGAGCGTCCAGAATACTGTACTGACAAGCTTTACAAGGTACGTCCGATTGTCAACATGCTGAAGGAATCTTTTATTAGCCTTAAACATGAAGAAATTATGTGTATTGATGAACAAGTTGTTCCTTTCAAAAAAAGATCCTCTTTAAAACTATACAATCCTCAAAAACATAAAAAGTGGAGTTATAAGTTTTATATCTTGGCTAATGTTGAAGGACTTGTTTATAATTTTGAGATACATTCAGTTTCAATTGATTTTTGTAAAAGACAGTCTGATTTGAAAGCATCTGGAAATATTGTGATGCACTTGTTAGTACCAAGGCAAGTACCAAATGTACCAAGGCATAAATGGCACTAGCTATTCTTTGACATTTGGTGCACTGGATTTGAACTGGTGAAAACACTTTACGATCAAGGCATAGCATGCACTGGATTAATATGTATAGACTCCTAAATGTCAACTTGCCCACTGATGGTGAATTAAAAAAAGAAGATTTCCGACAGATTTGTTACATTCAAACGACCAACTATTTTTACTACGCACAACAAATATATGGGTGGAGTAGATCTCCTTGATGGCATGCTGAGTCTGTAAATGATCCATATTCAATCCAAAAAGTGGTATCACAATATCACAAACTCATTTGGCATTTTATTGACATGATTGTAAGGCAAGCATGGATACTCTATTGTAGAAAATGGCACAAGCACCAAAGAAAGATATTCTTCAACATGAAAACATGAAAAAGGCTCCAGCTTAAAAGAAAGATATTTTTCAACTACGCATATTTAAACTAATAATTGCTAAATGGTTAGTCCAGTCTAATCAGGTTTTGAATAGGCAAGGACGACCATCCATTTTTGTTGACCATCTTCATAGAGCAAAAAAGGGAAAGGGGTCCTGCTGCAAATATACCTGAGCCATCCACTAGAAAAGATAATATGGGTCATTTTCCTTCTTTCGAAGATAAAAAGGGTCGTTGTAAATACCCAGGCTGCACTGGAATAACAAAGGTTTTTTGTGACAAGTGTAAAATTCATTTGTGCTTTACATCTAATTCCAATGGTTTTCGAAAGTTCTGAGCAATCTGTGAAAACTAAATTCTGTATGCATTGAATTCTATTTTGATTTTACTTGATTGTTAAATAAAATAAAAAAGCAAAAATAAAAGCGTTTTTATTATTTCGACTTTTATTTGCCATCCTAGTGTTATACCAGATTTGATCCAGGTGGAGCAAATTTTATTTTTGAACACAATGATTATGTCATTTATTGTATTTTTGTATTCTTGAATAAGTTTATGGCTAATTTATGATCATAAATTCTTTTGATACATTATTTTTTGACAGTGTAATGGTTTTAAATTGTTATTACCACTGCATAGGGGTTGCCTTAAAGCAACATAGCCCAAAATCAACCTAATTTCCGAGGTACAAACTTTTTTTGATCACTCATTGTTTTCATAGACCTAAAGGTTTTTTCATTTTTTACATCCTCTCACCGATAAAACATGCCATAGGGGGTTAAAATACGGCAACAACATTTAAAAAATGTACCCGAAAAGTAATGCCGGTATGTACGCAGTCCAGTCTGAGTAAAACAACAACATCCTTGTGGTACCGTCAGAAGAAGTTGGAGCTAGTTAAAAACCGTACAATGTAATAGATATTACCACATTACACTCTTGCTGAAATTTTATCTTTAAAAAATAACAAAACTTCTAGAGATAAGCACTCCCAACTAACACGCAAGGAAAAAATTTTATAACCTGGGTTATTCACAGGGTTATCCCCTAACTCCTTTTGTGCAAAATTTGTAATAACTAAGTAAAATTAAGTTAATCAAGCAATCAAAGAATGTTTCCTCCATTTTAAACTCTTTCTTAACTTTTTTGTTTAGCAGGAATTTGTCTCTTTCCATGCGCTTTACGACGCGAGGCAATGGCTACAATCACCACCTCACCACCCCCCATGCTCCTACGATGACAAATGCACCACGGCACGCACGCATCAATATTGGATCAGTCTTACGCATGACTACAAGCGGAGTGAATTCCTGAACTGCTGGTCCTCCTGTAAAATTGACCTAACCAAACAAACTCTATATCACGTTCACCTTGGCACACTGTATCCACTCTACAGGAAAATGCATAAAAAATTTATAGATTAATAATAATATTTTACTTGTGAGGCATAAATTTTCTAGATAAACTACTCCTAAACCATTAATTACTTATCCTAATTACTTTTTTACATAAAATGCTTATACATTAACTAAAAAGTCTTAGTATTAAACAGTTTTCTAATTCTTTCTTAGAAAATTTTATAAAATCTTTTAAAAACCAGTCACCAGTATCTGCAAAAAACACCATATCGACCCTCCCCCCCTCCCCCTTTCCCCCCCCTCCCCATCTCAATAAAAAAAAAAATCTGCAAGACTTTTGAAAGTTAACAAGCACAAATTTTATATTTAATGTCTTTAATATGTTGCTGCTATAATGGATAAATTCATATATAAAAATCAGGTGCGCAAACGTGCAGTTACCGCTAATAATGGGCCCTAATTACATCTGTATAACAACCGCTTCGTGTTTTTAACAAAGAAAAAAATTTTTTTAAGTTACCTTATCCCTTGCAGAGTTTCTTTTTTTTTTCCTTTCCATTTTCTATCCCTTTCCGAGATAACTCTTTTAATCGATTTCGTCAAAATAAAACAAAGCAAAAACTCCAAACAAAAACCAAACAACAAGTAGGGTGTGTAATAACAAAAACCCACGATAAAGAAAACTTGCGGACAGCTAATTTAAAACTATAGCCAAAAATAAAATTATGTTAAGCTACCGAGAAATTTGTTTTAAAATTGCATATATATGACAAGATAACAATCAATAAAGCATACAATAGTAAAGATTAAGAAAAACGAGTTTAACGAGCTTTCAAGCTCTAGTCAAAGTAACTACGACTACAGCTTACATAAATTTTATATCTACGATCCATATATTCCATATCTACCATCAAGAAAAAAGCAAAGATAGCAAAAATTCAAAAATCTATTACAAAAAATAGGAACAAATAGTAAGACCAATTTAATACGTCATTACCTAACCGTTAAATGCCCTACTCACTAAAAAATAAAGGTAGAAATTTTTAGTTAAGGTAGGATATGTGATATACCCCTAGTAAGGTATAATTTTCTACCTTATAAGGTAGAAAATTATATCTTTAAGTTAGAAAACTGTATGACAAATAATTTTTTTTAATATAATTTTCTAGCCTAAAAGGTAGAAAATCATACCTTACTAAGGGTATATCAGATATCCTACCTTAAGGTAAATATTTCTACCTTTTTTTTTAGTGTGTATAGAATAAATGATATTATGAATAGATAATACTTTAAATAGATATTAGAAAAAGTGTTGACGTAATAGCTATACTATTTGAACAGTGATGTACAGAGGGTAATTAAGAAAAGTAAGTGGGAAATGTGTATTCGTCTTATCCGACTACTAAACTGATTTTTTTTTTTTTTTAAATCTGATGGCAAAAGTCACTTTAACTAGACTAACTGTTTCATTTATTATCTGTGTGAGTAATTATTATAATTTCTGCGGTAAATTTTACAAAAGCCATTACAACAAGCCAGATTTTTTAGCTCTACGATTAGATTTCTATTTAGTTGTAAAGCCGCATAATATGCGGCTTTACAACTAAATAGATATCTATTCTATTTTTTGTTCTCGGCGATGGTTGGAGTACGATACATTATAAATAAAGAGTTATACAAAGTGTAACAGCAACAATCAGCAATAAATGGAGATCATTTATAAATTACACAACTGATATGGATCACGTGATTGTACAATACATTATAAATATAGTGGGCCGTTATCCACACTCCCGAACATTACTGGTTAATTCAAATATAATGAATGTTTTTCAATTAAATGCCTTTCAAATCCTTATATTTATTTCAAAATTAATAAAAATATATCTTCTAAAATATTTTACCCATTATTCAAAATAAATCGGAACAGATATTTAACCAGATTTTCAAATAACAGTTATATTCAACCCAAAAGTTATTTTGCGGCAATTGAATTTTCAATTTTTACTAGAGGGCCGAAATTATAGAATAAAATATTAACTAATGAACTTAAAACAATTTCTACGCTTAACGAGTTTAAGAATAAATTGAAGTAAAAACTACTGATGAACGACGTAACGCTCAGCTTTTTCTGAAGTTTTAATGATTGCTACTGTTAAACTTACCCAACATTTTTACGTTTGTCATTATGGGCTTGACGATCTTAGAAAAGGATTGTGCCACTCGTTATTGCTTAAATTCTTCCTTTTTTTTTTTTATAAAAAATATACATATAAAATTATGGTTTCTAAGAGTTATTCACCTATTTCAAGGTTTATGCTGGTGTAAAAGGAAAGCTTCAGGATTATGCGTATTTGCTTGCATGCTTTTTAGTAATATAGTTTCTTTGTACTAATTCTTTTTTTCTTTTTTTTAAATTTTTCCTAACCAATGCAAAAACGAAAAGTTAAAGTAGGACTTTAGGACCGATTGATTTTTATTTTATTAAGTATTTAGAAAAACGTTTTATATAATATAGTGTTTTGTTTTTTATTTTTAATGTCTTATATTCACTGTAAAGACTAAGGGGCTTGGTGATAAGACCGATTTCTAACAACTTTTTTCTGTTAAAAACGTTTTTTGTCAAGTAGAGAATAGTAGAGAATAGGAAAATCTAAACATATGAGCTAAATAAAACAACGACTTTAAGTAAGATCTGCATGTTTAGTAAACTTTAGTAAAGTTGCGTATTCTCTATATTTTACCAACCACAATATTGTTATTTATGCTTATTAATTAATGGCTGCCAATAATTGTTTATATTGGCAGCGATGAATATTTAATTTATATAAATGTTTTTATGGCATTTGTAATAATTTTAATTTTGTGCTCGTCAGTGTTGCTGTATCGTAAGAGTGCTGTGAGTGTAACATTTTTGCTTTGTTTGAAATTTTTATTTACCAAACGCTATATTTTAATTTTTAAACGTCCTTTTTTTATCATAAATCGCTTCTTTTTTTGGATTCCTCTCCGGACAAAGGTTCAAATTAAAAAAATAAAGACAAGAAAATAAAAAAAATAAAAAATAAATAAGCGCAACAAAATATAAAGTTAAAATTCAAAATATATTCAGAAAATTTAAAAAAATTTAAAATGAAAAATTAAAAGATAAACAGGAAAACTTCTATATTGTAAAACCTATTTGTTATATTATCCTGAGACAATGCAATATTATAAAACTGTAAATGTTTATTAAAAAAAAAGAAAAAGAAAAGTAAGAGTAAGAATACATTAAGGACAGGTGTCTCTTAGGTGAAAGCAGAATGTGTACCCGAAAATAATAAAGATATAAACGAAAACCAGTGGCAAAAGAAAGCCAACCAAAACAACTGAATATAGATATAGAAAATTTGCAAATACCAATTGACTGTATAACAGAGGGTAATAATATCGTTGCCGATAATAAAACAAATATAGTATATAATGGCAATGCAATGGAAGAATCGCAAGAGTTGAAAACTTCAAATTAAAACCACAATAAAAGACTCTGAAAAAAAACATAACATAATCAAAACTTTATCTGAAGAAAATAAACAAAGAAAAGAAAAGAAAACAAATAAAACACAACCACCAGAATTCAATTCAATAACCCAACTAACCGAAAAAATGCGATTGATGTTATTACAGATATTGATAAGGTTAACCAACTGATTGATGCGAATGAATTTAAACGAGTTTAACCATTTTGAACGAAACCAACTGATTGATGTCAGTGAATTTGAATCGAATTCAAAACTATAAATAGCAATGAGATAACCATATGCAACAATAACAACGAAAACGAGTGTAAATTAGATGACTGTAAAAAAATGGAGTCAATAAAATGTGCGAAATAAAAAAAATCTGAATATAAAAAACTAATACTCGAGAAGCGTTTAGCATATAAAAACGTGAAAAGGAAAAAAATAGACCAAGTGAATGGACAGTTATAGAAACAAAATAAAACAAAAAAAGAAAAAAAAAGAAAAAAATAAGATGATCAACTTAAAAAAGCAAAAACAAACATTAACTATCGCATCCATTGGTACTAATATCTCTTCATCGTGTTATAGTATATTATTATATGGTATATTATGGTAACTATGGTAACGGGTGAGGAGAAATTAGTTACACAAAAATCAAAGCGTTATACATTTTAATAAAATAAAAGCAAAATTTTTCTAAATATTATTCTTTAAGTTAATACAATATTTATTTTATCAAAATTATTTTTTATAAACCGATAGCACAACCTTGTGGGCAATTAATCTTATTTTTGTTTTGATAACCTTTATAAGTGATTGTAAAATGTTGCCTTAATTTTTCTCAAACACGCATTGATACGCCCAATCAATTAATGTGAACTTTTAGCCTTAAATCTACCCTCATACACATTCTGAGCCAATATTCCCCAAAAGTCTTCGATTGGCCAGGCTGAAGGGACATTAGGAGGGTTCATATTGACTGGCACAAAATTGATATTTTCATCCATCTTTGATATAAATGCTTGATTTAATTGCAGCCGATGTTGTTGACCGAATGATTGATTTTGATATTTCCTGCTCAGGTAGTGCAATCCAAACAAAAACTTTATTTTGGAAATTTTTCTTTTCCTGCAAAGCGAACATTATCTGGATATTTGTCTTTGTCGTCCGTGTAATATCCGGCGTTTCCAGGCATTTCATTGCCGCCGAAATAAAAGTTTTCTTTGTCGTCTAAAAGTAAAACACTTTGTTTTTTATAGAGGTGATTTACGAGTTTCGGCTTCTTTTTTGTGCCCTTATACGCTGTCCATCATTGTATTTGGGTATTTCTTCACGTTTACGGTACTTAATGTTTATTTTGGCCAATTGTATACAAATTGTCTTTTGATCATAGTTGAATTTATGTGCGAGTTTTCATTGACTTACACCTTTTCGATTGTTGTTCAACCTGCGAAGTTTTAATTTTTTTCTCGAGTCCACGATGATGGGCGTCCATAATTTTTTATAAACACTGTCCTGTAAGGTGTCGATTGATAAAATTATATGCTGTTTTGCGACAGATTCCTTCTTTAATATAATGGTTAGCAACTTCAGCTTTGGTAGCTTTTGGATTTTTTGCAAAATAATTTTTGACATTATATTGAAGAACTGCTCTTTCTTTACCGTTTAACTTTTTTTTTGAGTAATTTTTTTTTTAATAAAACTAGAATATTAAAAAATACAAATTACATTCGAATGCTAAAATATAATATTATGGATTTCAAGCAAAACTAAGTGTAACTTTTGTGTAACTAATTTCTCCTCACCCGTTATATATGGTATGTATCCTCGTATAGTAGTAAAAATTAAAAATACTAATTAAAAAAGTTACATAAACAATAGAATTTTAAAATCACTAAAAAAAACAAAAAAAAAAGTCAAATAAAAAATATTTTACGAAAACAAAATAAAAGGTATAATTATAATATAAAATTATATTGAAAAGTATAACAAAAAAAAAATTTTTCAGTATGCTTTAGTTTTTTTTTTAAGCTTTAAAATTTATAAAGTATAACCAAGCAAAACGTAATTGTAACTTTATTTAAAATATAGATTTTTTTAACGTTAAGTTACATCTAAGCTTACACTTTTTAAGTTTAAAAAAAAAACATTAATATTGTTTTTTATAACTTATAACCCTAAATAATAGTACTAATACATTTTTATTTAAAAAAATGCAATTAATTCATTAATTGCACTTTGCATTCATCTGCTTAAGCTACCGGAAATTAAGATGATCGTTATTCCAAGTAGCTTTTTTTGCGAATTTTTAACATAAAGATCGTTAGTTTGCGAAAAGTTTTCTATAAATAATGATAAATTTTTGCTTGTGGCTGCATATTTTTGAAAGCGTAAACTTTTTTATTTAAGGATTTTTTTTATCTATTATTATTAAAACTTTTAAAATAGTTTCTAATTTCATTTATCCATTATTTAGTAATTATTATTACTCAATAAAGTAAAAACTCTTTTAACTATAATATTATATTAATTATTACATAACTGTTTTAATAAAACGAAATTTATACATTTTTTTTATTTTTGTCATGAAGATCAAATATTTCCTTAACTGATTAGTAGACATTTTGAATCAGGTTTTATTTATGAAGTCATTTTTATCAGACAAGTTTTTTGATAATAAACTCTATACCGTTCCGTCTTTCCTCAACATTCTCTGAGCAGAGCATGGACTCAGAGAAAGCATACCAAGCTCAACGTCGAACTATTGACATAACAAGTGCAACTACAGTGGGTGCTCATATTATTAGAAACACTGTCTTTTTTTTGAAAATTATGTGTTAAAGGTTATTTATTATAGAAATAAAAAGGTTGCAGACTATTTTTTCGTAACTTTTGAGTGTTGCGGTCTATAGTTATTACAAAAAACATACTTATTTATATTTTTTTTAAATAATTCCACTATTGTACAAGCAAAAGATACATATTGGTGATTTATTTTAGTATTTTGTTATCCCTCCCATGGACTTATTACCGCTTCTACACGTCTTGGCATACTTGCTATGCATTTTATTGCATTATTTTGAATATCTATGTTATTGTGCCAGACTTTGATCATCTTTTCAATTAATTGTATTTTGTTGGTGACAATTTCAGAAGCAATTTCCCTTTTCATGATCTCCCACAGATTTTCAATAGGGTTTAAATCTGGTGAGTTTCCAGGCCATGGTAGCACTGGAATTTTCTTTGCTTTTAGGTACTCCGTAACCTTCTTTGCTTTATGGCATGGGGCAGAATCATGCATAAATGTAAATTTTTGGTTCTTTGGGAAACATTCCTTCAACTGTAGAACCAATCTTGAGTCAAGAACTTTTATGTATTGGTCCTGGCGCATAGTTCCCTCAACGATATATAAGCGCCCTGTTCCATGTCCACTAATGACAGACCATACCATTATACTTAGAGGATGCTTTACACGTTCTAAGACGCAGTCTTTGTGGAATTTTTCTCCAGCTCGTCTACGCACAACCTGTGATTTGTTCATCAATATCTGGATTGTCGATTCATCCGAGAAACATACCTAAACAACATCAAAAAAACTTATAAATCAAAGTTTTAATGTAGGCAAATCTCTAAATGGAATGTGTACAACTATAAATAAAGTGCTTACATTTTTCCAGTCATCGACGGTCAAATGCCGATGACTTTTAGCCCAAGCAAGGCGTTTTTGTTGCATTGCTAGAGTGAGCTCAGGCTTTTTAGCAGGTCGACAGCATCTAAATCCTTGTTCTTTAAGTCGGCGACAAACTGTCATTGGAGATACTGGTATTCCAGCATCTTGTATTAAAGTGGTTAGTATTCGCTTAGGCTTATTCCTATTTTCTAGGCAAATATCTCGTATTTTTCTATCGTCTCTTGGCGTTGTTAGCCGTTTTCTACCACAATGTCCTGTTCGTTGAGGAGTATAATCAGCATTTTTGTCCAGATTTTTTTTTATTCGGTTGACTGTTGCCACTGAAACCTTTGTCATTGATGCTATACACCTTTGAGAATAAGAAGTATTCTTCAATAATGCTCCAACTTCTCTTTTTTTTTGAGGGTGAAACATCTTTTGCCTTTCCCGTATTGAACAAAACACGTGATTCTAGTAAACCGTTATAGAAGTCAAATTATATGTAAAGATATTGAATTAATCATGTTTAACTGTAAAAAATAAACACATAAATAGAACTCAATAACAAAACAATAAAAAAATCTTTGAAAACTTTAAAAAGAGAGCAATACACAAACAGCACTTCACGCGACAACAACATAGGTATAACTGCCAAAATTGTCAAAATTCGGGAAAAACCCTATAACTTCATAATGAGATGAAATGCAATGTTGCCAAACTCCCAGATTAAAGTAAAAGGTACATACATACTATTTGTAAAATAAAAAAAATTATTTTGTTAAAATGTTTTGTTAATTTTGAACTTTATTCACAAAGTTTTTAAAATTTGGTCGTGTTTCTAATAATATGAGCACCCACTGTACATCACTTGATTGATGTTTTAAAAGGTTAGGCTGGTAAAGAATGTGTCTCGGTTCTTCAGTAAACCTGCGTGCGACTTAAATTTTAAACATTTAAACAATTTTTCATGTACTCTCCCACAACAAACTCAACTATTATTTTAAGGTTTTTTAAATTCTCATCGTTTGAGACTCAAACTCTGATGCTCTGTTGGCAGTTGTCAACCATCCGGAATGAATAAACCAGTTTCAAGTAAAGCCAAGTCTGCAAGTATATTTCCACTTCTAGTGGCAGAGAATAGTTTAAACTGATCGGAGGATAAAATTTTGATTAACTCCACCTTTAATAAAAGGATTTCCTAAATCAGTTTATTCAAAGGACGGGTTACTTTACATTATTTAATAATTTTCCAATACTGCCTCTCCATATGTTGCTGCTTTGAGTCTCTCATTAAGAGTTGGTATCAGATGACGCAGACAAAGTTCATTTGTATGGAGTGCGCAAACCAGTAATTTTAGCTTTATTTTAATTTTAATTCCAGTCAATGCATTCCTCTACTTAACCTGTGTTAACACTAGTAGAATCACCTTCTATTGCCTTTATTGGTACCATTAAATTTTAATAATTCGAATATATTCTTAGCAATTACTTCAGCGTGTTTTGTATATTTTTAAACTTTTCAAAGTGTAAAATGGAAAAAATACCAACCAACGGGCTCTCGACATACTTTATAATGTTCTTCTTTAATTGTAGCAGGATAATATTTAGTGGGACTTTCAAGTATTAAATGAACTTTTGCATTATCAATTCTGCCGTCAAAAAAAAAAAATACAATCAATAATGCTAGTCCTGCATTGAGTGTCAAACTCTACGAAAAGAGGCTGCATATCTTTTCTGAGCTTGCTTGAGTTTGACGTGAGCAATAACTAATTTGGTATCGTCTTCTTTGATTATTCCTGCATCCATACAAGCTGCCGTTGTATTTACAGCCGTTTCCCTTTAGCCAGTACTACGCCGAATTCTTGCGAAAGCTGTGTTAGAAAAACTTTCATAATTCCTTTGTCCTCTTAAACTTATCTGAACTTCATTTTGTCAACACATTTGATTGAGCTTTGTATTGCTGTTTGTTATGCAACATTCGTTACTAAGTAGTTTCGTAAGAAATGTTTTGCTATATTCAAATTCAAACTTTTCTTCTGACTTCTATTTATTTGTTCTTCAGACGCTTTTTTTTAACTATAGATAAAATAATTGAACTTTCATTAAAATTTGCAATATACTTAAAGTCCAAGTAGTTTTAATAATGTATTTTTTATCTGTTATGTCTTAACATTGGTAAAATACAAATGGTCGTATGTCAAATTTATTTGAATATAGTTACATTTTGTTAGTTTTACGTCGAAGCAGGAAGATATTTGTAATATAACTAAAATTAATATCATGAAGGAGTTTAATTAACTTTGATTTATTAACCAATAATTAATTAAAAACATAACTATTTAAAAACATCTTACTTCAATCTTTTTTCTCCAATTTTATGTAGCTCTTTGTTTTCTTTTAAGTCGATTTGATATGTACCGGTAGTCCTTGTTTCAGCTAAAAACTCTTTCTTAGGAGTCTTTTTTCTTTTCTCACTTGCAATTCTCTTTACAAGTAATAATTTGGCAATTACCATTCAATATATCAAACAATTCGTCAGTTTAGCCTTAAATTTCTTTATCCTTGAAGCTTCCTTTTTTCCTAGCAAGCAGGTTGGCTACATTCCAATCATCCACCAATCTCGCAGTAATTTTATATTACTGTTGTTCGATATGTATTACAGGATATAGAAACAAAGCAATTGCATGGATTCATTTACCAATATACTTTGAGTAAACATCGTTCATTAAGTATTTTATCAGATAAATTCTATTGTTTTTATTGTTTTTTTTTATTTGTTTTTATTGTTTCTTTCTATACCATATCAAAGAAGATCTTTTAGCGTTGGTAACTCCGATACAAGAAAATCTGTTCCATAATCTATGTACTCAGAAAGCTTTGATCCGCTCCTTTTTCTAATTCTTGATGATATTGACTCTGCATGATTAAATAGCAAATTTGCTAACCTTTTGCGTAATACCAATTGCATACCGATTCGATATAAGAGGATGTTACTCAAATTTCAAAAGGAAAGCTGTTGTTTGAAAATAAAGGAACACGCGGTGATATTTTGCAAAAAGCTTATAATTTTTTTAATGACTATTGAACCAGTGTTGAATCTGAAGTTTTTTGTGTCTTTTTGCAACAAAAATAATATACCGATGGTCGATAAAACTTTGAATGTGCTCTGCTTCCTCAAAACTTATTTTAAGTATAATAAAAAATAATTACATATTTATATTATATCAATAAAAACAACGAGTTCTTTTTAATTTAATAATTAAGTATGTTTAGCATTAAAAAACCAAAGAATTTCCTTGTAATTTAATTAGTTTTTTCTAAATATATTTTGAATATATTATTAATCTTTTTAAAACTTTACTTAAATAGTATGTTAAAATCTTTCCACAACAGGTAATTAAAAATCCCAGGATCTCGGGAATAAGTTAATGTAATGCGGAAATTCCGGGATTAAAAATATAGCATGGGATTACTATATATTTTTTTTTTAACATAAAAAAATAACATAAAAACTATTAGTTTGACAATTTATAAGTTGACAACTTTTTATAGCTTTGATATCACATATCAGACATAGAATTCAAAATGAATGGGTGTAAACATTTTTTATTTTACCCTGGCAACCAGGTTGGCTGCATTCCAATTATCCACCAATCTAGCAGTAATTTTATATTACTGTTGTTCGATATGTTTTACCGGATATAGAAATAAAGCAATTGCATGGATTTCATTTATTAATCAACTTTTAGTAAACATTGTTCCTTAAGTATTTTATCAGATAAATTCCATCGTTTTTATTGCTTTTTTCTTATTCGTTTTTATTTTTACTATACCATATCAAAGAAGATCTTTTAGTGTTGGTAACTCCGATACAAGAAAGTCTGTTCCATAATTTATATACTCAGAAAGCGTTGATCCGCTCCTTTTCCTAATTCTTGATGATATTGACTCTGTCATGATTAAATAGCAAATTTGCAAACCTTTTGCGTAATACCAATTGCATACCAATTCGATATGAGAGGCTGTTACCGAAAGACACTTTCCGGTAGCTTAACATATTTTTATTTTTTCTTTTGGAATTAGTTTTAAATAAGTTGTACACAAGTTTTCTTTATACCAGGTTTTTGTTAAAACTTTAAAAAAAAATACCTATACTTATCTTTTATTATATATATCTTTATTTATATATTATTATTATAATAATAGTCATAACCAAGATTTTATTCATGCTTCAGTTCGCTTATATTCTTACACAGTTTTAAAAGTATTTTTTTTTCTTTATCAATTCTAAAGAGATTTACTAAATCTTTCAGTTCAACTTTCTTTTCTCGTAGTTTTTAACTTACCGCCAACAGCAGCACGCTCCTGATATTTTCTGATCTCTTTGTGCTATTCAAATAACTTTTGAGAATAATTTTTCGGCTATTTTTTTTCTCTCATTTTTCTTCTTTTATTTATTTTTATTATTATTATTATTTTTTTTGACAAAATGCAAAACTTATTTGTTAATTAATATCTATAATAATAAGAATATAAGCGAACTTATCTTTTATTATATATATATATATATATATATATATATATATATATATATATATATATATATATATATATATATATATCTTTATTTATATATTATTATTATAAAAATAGTCATAACCAAGATTTTATTCACGCTTCAGTTCGCTTATATTCTTACACAGTTTTAAAAGTATTTTTTATCGAAAATTGGTTTGCAGTTTTAACAAAAACTGTGTTTGAGACACGTCAAATATAGTTAATATAATACTATAATTTTTAAAAGTAGAAAAATAATTGGTTAGCTAATAATATGAAGCAATAGCAGAGAAAGAAATAATAGCTAAAAATAAAAATTAGTAGAAAAAGAAATAAAAAGAATACAACAAAAATAAAAATCCCAGAAAGAACAAAAGCACTTCTTATCGACTTATAGGCTTAAGCGCAAAAAAAAAAAAACATTGTATAAAAAAAGTAGAAACAGCGTAGTTCATAAAAGTATACTACTAGAAAACACGGAAATTACCAGAATCACCTAGCAACAATGACAAACATTAGACCAAACTATAACCCAAAACAATAAATCCTAAAGCTGCTCTTCAATCTTCAATCCATGAAAACGAGCATATCACCCAGAAGCGACGGTCTGCGAAAATCTATAAAGAATGACATCCTTGGCAAAATCCTACTTATTGTGTTAAATAATTTAATAAAAGAAAACAAGCTGCTAGCCTTTCAAAAAGGAGCCCTTATAACATGCATTTATGCAAAAGGTAACACATCAAGTACAGCAAATGGAGATAAAGTTCTTCTACAAACTACAAAATTCATTCGAAAATTTTTACCATCAGACTTAAAAACATACTTCCATTAGTTATTAAAGAAACACAAACTGCTTGCAATCCTCATAGAACAATATTTGAATACTTATCCGTCACCAGACATAGATACCGACATCAGAAACATAGTTATCCGACGCCAGAGACATTCATACAGCAAATGAAAATAATCAAGACGCATCCATAATATCAAAAAGTTAAACAAAAGCATTCGTCAGAGAAGGTAAAATTTTTTTATTTGATTGTTTATTTATTTTTAGTTTTAGAAATCATTTTATTAACATAGTTAAAAGACTGACATACAATGAAGTACTATGACATTAGCTCGCGAATTTTGGTTTCTTTGGATAAAAAACTATTTAAAAATAAATATTTTTTTAAACAAAGAAACCAAAATTCACTGAGGAATAAGACAAGGCTGCACTTTTGAGTGTTCCCGTTGACACGTGACTTTACCATTTATGAGAGGATAAAATTTTGCCATTTTGAGAGGATAAAAATGTAAACAAACTGTTTGCGATATTCTTTTTAAAAGTGATTTGTAAATATTGTGGTATCAGCGTGGCCTAATAATCTACTTTCCATTAGAAAAAACCTTTTTTTAATTTGGATAAAACGAATATCAAGTTTAATAACTTAATTATCTACTGTAAAAAAAATGTCTTATTACAAAACATTTGATCTGCCTTCCAAAAGAAGATATGATAACAAAATTCTACCTATAAATGGTGTAGATCCTTACTCAATACCAGACAGCGAATTCAAAAACAGTGAAGAAACTTTTCCACCTGTAACTTACGCTAATGAGGTAAATTATCTTGTATTTTCACCAAGTTCTTTTACAGCTGAGGATATGAAGACCTATAAATTAGAAGCGTTTAATCAATTGTTAGAAGGATGGGTTAGGAATGTGGGAGTTATTAGTATAGGAAGTTTGAGAATTGTTTTGGGAAAGGTAAAATATTGATAAAGTATGTACATATAATTTTAAATTTTTTTATTGTTTATATCTATTTATTACTTTATAATTTGTATTTTAAGGTGTTTTATTTACAACGCCTTGATGAGGCCCCACTTAGTCCATGGATTGTTGCAAAATGTAGTCGTAAAACTGTATGTGCACACTGTAATTGCATGGCAGGTCTTGCTGAAGCATGCGCACATTTTGCTGCAGTTCTATTTTTGATTGACATAACTGTTAAAATGCCAAAATCTAAAACAGTAACTGATTATAAATCTTACTGGCTACCCCCAAACTCTCCAGCACAGTTAACACCAAAACGTTTATGTGAAATAAATTTTTGATCAAGCATAATCAAAAAACGAATATTAGACAAAAGTTTGTAAGATGACCGAATGATTGCAGTATTTCTGCATTAGTTTGTTCTACCATTAAGAAATCTATTGAAAAGCCAACACATCAAAAACAATTTGACATCAAGTATATTTTTTAATAAACTTAATAAATCAAAATCAAAGGTAGCATTCTTAAAAACAATCCCTGAATATGCTCATGCATACTCTACAAAATTTGATCAAATTAAAGAACCTTAAATGAGCGATTTATATTCTTTAGATAGAAAAAACTCTTAATTACATGGAGTTGCAATCTAATTGTAAATTTATTTATCCTAGTTTAACTTTAACAACTGAGCAAGTAGTTAAAATAGAAAGCTTAACACGATTACAATCAAGTTTTTGTTGTTGGCAATTTCGATGTGGTTGAAATCGATGTTTTTCTCTTAAAAAACTTTAAAGTTGTTGACTCAGGTTCATTTATTAATAAAAATGGTTTTATGGTATTTATTAATAATAATGGTTTTTCAGGTTTATTTTTGTATAATAATAAACAGATTTTAGTTATATTGGTGCGTCACCAGATGGTGTTTTTAAGTGTTCTTGATGTGAAAAATATGTTTAGAAATTAAATGTTCATACAACCTTAGAAACAACATATTACAAGATACAGTTGAAAATAAAAAAAATCTAGTTATCTTTATTTAGAAAAAGTGGTCATTTTCACTTAAAAAAGACCATGCATATTACTATCAAGTTCAAACTCAACTCACAGAATTCATATGCAGTAACAAGAGTTACTGAATATGAATTCTGTGATTTTTTTGTATGGACAGTGAAGGACATTTTAATTCTTAGAAATCCTCGCGATGAAAATTTGATAGAAAATATTTTTAACATATCGAAGGAGTTTTTTAATAGGATTATCATTCCTGAACCGATTTCAAAGTTTTATAGTGAACCTGAACATATTGAAAGTAATGTTTTATCATTTCAAGGTGAGATTTACTACAATCTTGAGTTCAAAAGACGATGATTCGATTAGTTGTACTATTAACATTGTTATATTAGATGTTTTCATGTGAAATGTATGAAAATTTATAAAATGTCAAAAGGCAATTGGTTTTGTCCAGAATGCAGATAAAAAAGAAACATTTTAAAAGTAAAAAAGAAACTTGCTACGAAAGCAAACAATTCTATATTTGATTAACAGTTTTACACACACACATAAATATATATATATATATATATATATATATATATATATATATATATATATATATATATATATATATATATGTACGTATATATATATATATATATATATATATATATATATATATATATATATATATATATATATAAATTAGTAAAAAACACTTATCTAACTTTTATCTTCTACTTTAAGTTTCACAATTGCTGGATCATCAGGAAAGAGTTACTAAATCTTAAAAATAATTCAATATATAGAAAAAAATATTTTAGAGGAAGTTATAGATTATTATAAAAAAATTTTAATTACTATATTTTTTTGTTAACGGGAAGTTACAGAAAGTAATTATTATATAATTTTCTTTAGAATGGGGGTAGTTTAATTTGGTCATTTGTTTTTATCATTTTCTAAGAGGTATTTATTTTCGTGCCTACATTCAGAAATAAATTCAGATTTTTTATTTAATAAATTTTCTTGATTTAATTGAGTAATTATTTCAAATTTTTCTTGCAAACATAGCATACATTTTTTGGAAATGTTATTATAGGCAGGGGCAGATTTTAGAATAGACCATTGTAAATTAAAATTTTTATTTTTTTCTTTTAAATCCCAAGTATATTTTGACACCCTAATCTCTTTTGAATTTTTTTTGTGTTTAAACGATTGTTTGTGATTGGCATAGCCTTTTTTCCATTCTCCTCGAATAAGCCAATATGTTGTTTTTTATAATAATTTATAACTTCCTGTAAAATATTTTTTTCTATAAATTGAATTTTTTTTGAGATTTAGTAACTCTTCCTGATGATCCAGCAATGGTGAAACTTAAAGTAGAAGATAAAAGTTAGATAAGTGTTTTTTACTAATTTTTTATTGCTCTGTTCTTTAAGAACATTGAGAACTCTATTTGTAAAATACACTAACATAATTTACGTATATATATATATATATATATATATATATATATATATATATATATATATAATATATATATATATATATAAAATTTTTAAATGATGATGATTTATGTGTGTGTGTGTGTGTGTGTGTATATATATACATATATATATATATATATATATATATATATATATATATATATATATATATATATATATATATATATGATTTATGTGTGTGTATATATGATTTATGTGTGTGTGTGTGTATATATATATATGTTTATATATATATATATACATATATATATATATGTATATATACATATATATATGTATATATACATATATATATATGTATATATATATATATATATATATATATATATATATATATATATATATGTATGTATATGTATATATATATATATATAAATATATATATATATATATAAATATATATATATATATATATATATATATATATATATATATATATATATATATATATATATAGATATATATATATATATATATATATATATATATATATATATATATATATATATATATATATATATATATATGCATGATGTACAACATCATTTATATTTCAAGTCAAACATTCCTGCCTATAATGTAATTGAAACAAAATGATAAAGTTAAAATAAAAAGATTTATGTGCAAACTAATACATATAAAATGTTACCTGCATGTTAGTAACATTTATATAGAACAAGGCATCAACAAATATAGTACTACTTATAAATTGTAATTTGAAAAAGTTGTCTCCTTTGTCCGAGCTATCTGCATGATGTACAACATCATTTATATTGCCAGTCAAACCTGCCTGCTGCAAATATAGTAATTTAAATAAAATGATTAGCTTAAATAAAAAGATTTATGCACATATATAAATGTTACCTGTATGTTGGTAACATTTATATATAACAAGGCAGTAACAAATATATTATTACTTATAAATCATAGTTTAAAAAAGCTTACTTCTTCTTTGTCCAATCTTTCTGAAAGATTTAAAACATTTTTTTATCGCCAGTCAAACTTGCCTGCTTATAATGCAGTAATTTAAATAAAGTTAAGATAAAAGGACTTAAGCACACACTATTAAATTCAAAAATTTATAATATTTTTACTTTACTATTTAAAACATAATAAATATAATAAATATGTAATTTGTTACATATGAAAATGTAAAAACATAATAAATATTAAAGTGTGTGTATAAATTAATTTATTTTTACTTAAGACAAGCACTTCACATTAGTTAAATATATAAAAAAAAAATAATAATTGTATTATAATAAATAATAGTGTATTGTTTATAAACATCACTTTTATATGCTTATATTTAACTGAAGTTAAATCTTGTGCATTAATTAACTTCCCTTTCTGATATTTTTAAAACATTACCATAGTTTTCCTTCTCCAACTAAGTTGTTCTTGGAACATCATTACAAGTTGAATCCCAAAGATTACGCTTATATCTTTTCTGGTTAATTCAATCTCAATTTACCATTTTATTTTGACAGCTTTTAAACTATTTAAAAAAATATTAAATGTAAAAACTGACAATGTTATAAATGATATAAATGATGAACAACATTATTTATATCACTAGTCAAACCTGTCGGCTTATAATGTAGTAATTTATATAAAATAATAAAGTAAAAATAACAAGATTTATACACAAACTATTACATTATTTACATATTCTAATAATTCTGGTATTAGATAATTAATAACTAATAATACTATTGAATAATAGTAAGAAAAAAACATAATAAATATCCCTACTAGATCTACTCGCTAACTAAATCCCAACTTGAATGGTTGCATTAACAAAAAGACAAAAGCAACTTAACAGAACTAAAATTAAATAAAACATTTATCATAAAATAAAGTTTTTTAATACTTAATAAACATTTACCATACAATAAAGTGTATTAACTTCAAACATTTTTATGCAAACTAAAGCCATTAAAGAAAATTAAAAAAGATAATACTAGTTATCTTTTGTACATTATTTATCTAATCTTATCCAATACACTGCTTATCTAAGCTAATCTAATACACTGCTTATCTAAGCTAATCTAATACACTGCTTATCTAAGCTAATCTAATACTCTGCTTATCTAAGCTAATCTAATACACTGCTTATCTAAGCTAATCTAATACACTGCTTATCTAAGCTAATCTAATACACTGCTTATCTAAGCTAATCTAATACACTGCTTATCTAAGCTAATCTAACACACTGCTTATCTAAGCTAATCTAATACACTGCTTATCTAAGCTAATCTAATACGCTGCTTATCTAAGCTAATCTATTACACTAGTTATCTAATGTACATTAAACAGAAAATATTTGTAGTAAACCAAATCAACATTAAAAATCAAACTGATTCACTTGATATACTTGCTATACTATTGCAAGGTATGCAAAGTAAGCAAAGCTATTGGCAATAGATAGAATAAGTATATGCATAAATAATATATAATTAAATATATAAATAGTAAATAAATATGTTCATTCTATAATGTGTATTATAATATGATAATATCTAGAAATGTAAAAACAGTAAAGACCAACAAGACTAAGACCAAGACTAAGACCATTTTGATTCAATACCAAGGCTAAGTTAAATGATTCTTGAGGACGCCTTGTGACCAAGATTTAAACTCGAGACCAACATCTCTGATAATATCATGTTATGATGCATTATAAATGCATATATACATTTGCACATAATACATTTACATGCATTATAAATGCATATATACGATGCATTATAAATGCATATATACAATGCACATAATACATTTATCATATTCTAGCTATTGCAAATATGTCTAGTTGTTTAGGTCTGTATGTTTAGTTTGAATCATATTAAATGTAATGCATTATAAAAAACATATAATTTATAGTCTTATTAAATACAGAAAAACAGAAGAATGCAGAAAATATTATTTACTCATGTTACAAATGATTGTAACTCTACAAGTTATGACAACATCTTTAAAAGCGCATTTGAAATTCACCCATGGGAAAATCCATGCAATTTCTGTTTTCCATGGGAAAACCATTGTTTACTCATAGAATTCCATGTATATGAATCCCGTAAGGGATTGTAGTATAAGTTTTGCATTACTATCTAATGCTGTTTTATTTGCGAGGTATTTTATTCCATTAACTAGATATTTAAGGTAGCAGAGGTATTTAAGGTATTTAAATTAATTTGTTAAGCTCATATAAAGTTATATACTTTTATATGAATCTCTTTAGTACAGCAATATTAGTACAGCAATTTTTCTATTTTTTGCCATTATTATTTTACTTAAAAGGTTTATTGTTTGTTTGTTTTTTTGCCATTATTACTTTACTTATTAGGTGTATTGGTTTTTTTTGCCATTATTATTTTACTTAATAAGTTTATTGGTTTTTTTGCCATTATTATTTTACTTAATAAGTTTATTGGTTTTTTTGCCATTATTATTTTACTTAATAAGTTTATTGGTTTTTTTTTGCAATTAATATTTTAATAGGTTTATTGGTTTTCATAAAGACCTAATACTGATAAATTATAAAATATACCACAAGTTAACAAGAATATAAAGGTTGCATATTTTCCATAGACTTTTTATTTCTCTGTAATAAATAAATGTTTATTAAACTGATTTTACTAAAATCAGTTTTATGTTTTTTAATTTTAACATTTGCATAATTTAATGCATTTGCTCTATTTTTAACAAGTTATTGTAAAAATGGACCTGAAGTTGAAATTAATGCTGAAAAAAAGGAAAATTTTTTCTACATTTGTTTAAACTTCAACTTTATTATATTTTCTAAAAAAGTTGTAATATTGGTAGTTACAATTTGTTGGTAATTTATTAACTGTTGTTGCAATTTTATTGGCTGTTGTTGGTAATATAAATTTTTTGGCTGTTGTTGGTAACATAAATTAGTTGGTTGTTGTTGGTAACATAAATTTGACATATAATTTATTTTTGTAAAGTCTTTTTTTTTTAATTAGGCCTTTAATGATCGATCCAGAAGGGCAAGCTAACAAATGGATAAAAAATTCAGAAAAAGAAAATAAACTCTCTGTAATCTTTTTAAGCAGTACTTTTTGTTTTTTATTATTTTTTTTATTATAAAAAAAATATTTGATGCATTTTACCTGAGATCCTATTACAATATCTTTTTGTGATTTCAAAAACAATTTTACCCTATTATCAAAAAAATTTTTATTTTAACTTTTTAACAATAAATTATATAAAAATTTGAATTTTTTAAGGTTGTGAAGTTGTCAGACAGTGATTATCTTCGAACACTTGAAAATAGCATTCAGTTTGGTACTCCTGTGTTAATTGAAAATGTTGGAGAGGAGCTTGACCCTTCTCTTGAACCTCTTCTTTTGAAACAGACTTTTAAGCATGGTATTAATTTTTTAATTAAAAAAAAAAAAATTTATGTTTGAAAAAAAAATAACATAGAGTTTATGTAAAGTTTTTATTGTCATATTTACTATAGTACTTTTGAGTATATGTGACATCATTATTTGTAATTTAAATCAACATATATTAGTGTTATGGCTATACTATAAATAAATTTTAAAGATAATGTTAATTTTAAAAATTATTCATACTTGCATTAATCTTTTTTTTTAATGAATTTACTCTCAACAAAGCTGCAAGAAACCAGTTTTTAATTCGGAAGTTAATGGATAGCTGCAAGAAACCAGTTTTTAATTTGGAAGTTAATGGATAGCTGAAAGAAACCAGTTTTTAATTTGGATGTTAATGGATAGCTGCAAGAAACCAGTTTTTAATTTGGAAGTTAATGGATAGCTGCAAGAAACTAGTTTTTAATTTGGAAGTTAATGGATAGCAAAGAAGAAAGTTAAAGAAAGTGGTCGGCAGACAATTTAGAAAGTTTAAATTATATGAATCATAAAAAAATTAAGATAAGAGAGAATTAAAAACTATTGATATTTGAGGGAAAAAAAACTAGATGAACAAATGTTTTTTGAGTTTTTTAGGAAGAGTTACTATAAAAAGTTGCAACTTTGCTAAGTTGCAACTTTTTACTGTAACTGTTATGAGTCACATAAAGTTGTTGAGTCACATAATTGAGTTTTTTTTAATGAAACACGAAGATTTGCTTGCTTGAGCAGCAACCATGGTAGTATTTGTAATATAGAAAAAAAGATGCAATCTTACAAGGGTGAGACAAGTGCTCAATATACCCAGCTTTATTAGAGTGCAAATTCAAGGATGTGATTTGGATTTTAAAACAAGATTTTAAAACTGTTTTAATTACTTACTTCAGGTTTAAAAATTTTTTAAACTGCTTTCCCTTTTTGAGTTATAGGGGAGCAGGAGGTTAGATGAGTTAGCTAAGATTCAGCATCACACTGCATACCCATATTAAGAGCTAAATAGTTCATAAAATGGGTATGCAAGAAATATTTCCTTTTCAAAGTCACTAAACAATAACTAGGAATGTTGGCTATTAACAATTAGACACCTATCTATAAGTTACAATCTACTAACCTGTTATAAATTTTTTGGTGAAGTGGGTCATTTCGAAAAAGACCATTTTTAGCCATCTCACTCTAACAGCAGGGTGAGTGCTATACATTATACAATGTTACATAAATTATATTCTATAAATGTCAATCTTCCATTAACTTCTCCAGCAAGGGGAAAAACTTATTTACATTATTTCATTAAAGGGATTTGTTCTAGTTCAATGTAGGGTGTCGTATGAAAAAGAAATGAAGCAAATCACTTTCTGCAACTTTTTAACTTTATTAAGTCAGTACTTCAATCTTTCCTGTTGAATCAAATTTCCTGTTGCATAATTCAACTCTTGTTAACTCATGAAATATTTCTTCCATTAGCTTAATGTAGTCAATTAATAATTCATAATTTGATAAGTCAATTAATATTCATAAATTAGCAATTTTGTTTTTACCATGTGCCTTTCTTTGAAGTGTGCTTTTTTGTACATTAAATGTTTTGCAGCTGTCAAAGTTCCTATTTCTTTAGCCTTGACAGTACCAATAGCTTTCCTGGTCAAGTCTCCTTACTATTTTCATTGTTCAGTTTTTCTTTTATAAGTATGTGGCATCATGAGCAAGCTGAAAATAAGGTTTTAGTATAAATATACTTCGAAAAATGTGTACACCAAAAATTTAGTGAGATGGGCACCCAACTACCAGCCCAACTCAGTCTGCTGACATCTGTCCATCTCACGCAACATTACTTTTAACAAACTAATTTATATGTGTGAAAAACATTATTTCATATGAATCTAAGCTACATAAATATGTTACTAAACCTTTACTTTAGATTATTTTCATAATCAATTATAGCTTACATATGTATTTCATCATAAAATTGAGAGTGCTTACATAAGATGAGAACGTGGAAAATATGTAAAATCCTCTTTAAGTCACAATCAAGTCTAATAAAATATTAAAGTCAAGTCAAGTAAAATATTAATGCAATTTCTGTCTTAAATGATAATAAAATGTTTACAAAAGTTTTAGCTCAACTTTCCAGACTAGCCCATCTCAGCAACTGCTCTCCTACTTTAAAGTGAACAATAAGCTCTATGCTTAAAATGCTTTTTATAGGTGGTATTATGTGTATTCGTATGGGTGATAAAGTAATTGAATATTCTGCCGATTTCAAGCTATTTATTACAACAAAACTTCGTAATCCACATTATCTGCCAGAGGTTGCAACTAAAGTGACTATTGTTAATTTTATGATCACTCCTGAAGGTCTTGAAGACCAATTACTTGGAATTGTAGTTGCAAAAGAAAGGTGAGTTTAGCATTTTTTTGAATATAAAGCAATTATTATTTTTTATAATTTTAAATATAAAATTTTTTTAGATATAAAAAATCATTAAACTTTTTTTTATAACAGACCAGAGTTTTATTTAACAAACTTGTATTTATTTAACAGTCCAGAGTTTTATTTAACAAACTTGTATTTATTTAACAGACCAGAGTTAGAAGATGAGCGTCAAGCATTAATCTTGCAGAGTGCTGCCAATAAGACGCACTTGCAAGAGATAGAGACTATGATTTTAGAAACACTATCATCATCAGAAGGAAATATTTTAGAGGATGAAACAGCAATTAATATATTAGATTCTTCAAAGGTTTTTGTTAATATAATTTGAAATATTTTTTGTATTAATTTGAAGTTATTTTTATTATTATATTTTGTTAATAGATCTTATCAGATGAGATTAATCGGAAACAAAAGGTAACATTTGTTATTGATAACAACGACACCAATACAACAAAATGACAACAATGACAGTTTTTTTTTAACAAGTTTACTTCCTCAGGACCTAGGTGACATCAAATGTTGCAAATCATAACAATATTAAACGTAAACCTATATAGAAATAGACGTTTCATAATAAAAGAAATTGAATACTGTGCTACCATATGTTGTATCTTGAGAACTTTTTCTTCAACACTACTGACAGTTATATTTTTGTGTTATTATAACATGCCTATTACTGCATTGATATAACTAATCGCAAGAGATATATTAAACAGCTATGCGTTGTCTTTATTACACTACTATATTTTTTTCTTTTTTAAAATAATTTTTATTAACATAAACATTTTTGGACACAATTACATAGATAGCTGATGAAACAGAGAAAAAGATTAATCAGTCTAGACAAGGCTACCATTCTATTGCAACTCACTCTTCAATTTTATTCTTTTCAATAACTGATTTACCAAACATTGATCCAATGTACCAATATTCGTTAGCATGGTTTGTCAACTTGTATATTGCAGCTATCCAAGATAGGTAAAGAAGTTAAAAAAAAAATGTTTGTAAATAAAAAATTGAAACTTTAACTTAAAAATAAATGAAATAATTTTTTTTATCTTAGCAATAAATCAAAAATCTTGGAAAAGAGACTTCGTTATTTAATTGATTATTTCACATACAGTTTGTACTGCAGCATATGTCGATCCCTTTTTGAAAAAGATAAACTTTTATTTGCATTTATTTTGACTGTAAATGTGTTAACAGCAAAAAAGGAAATTGCTCGCAATGAGTTTATGTTTTTTTTAACGGGAGGTGTAGGCTTAGAAAATAAAATTTTAAAACCTGATGCAGCATGGTTGACTGATAAATCGTGGGATGAAATATGTCGATTATCAGAATACATTCCCTTTAAAGGTTTTAGGTAATCTTAGTTACTTCTTGTACATAATTGAATGTTATTTATAACCTATAATTTTGAGTGTGGTGTTACTAATAAAATTTTGCTCATTAATGAAAATGCTATAAGGCGATGGTAAAATTTTATTATAAATTAATTTGTTTAAGAGATCATTTTACAAAGAGTTTGATAACCTGGAAGAGTATCTTTGATAGTAAAGACCCTGAGAAAAATGTTTTGCCTCATCCATGGAGCGAAAATTTAACTGATTTTCAAAAGATAATTGTTATACGATGTTTGCGACCAGACAAGGTTATACCATTAGTTAGAAATTTTATTGAAGAAAAGCTTGGTAGAAGGTTTACTGAACCTCCTCCATTTGACTTAACAAAAAGTTACAATGACTCCAACCAATGTTCGCCATTAATATTTATTTTATCTCCTGGAGCTGATCCTATGGCTGGATTGACACGGTTTGCAGCTGATAAAGGTTTTGGTGAAAATTTTACTTCTATTTCTCTAGGACAAGGACAGGTAAAATTATTGGCATTTTAAATAACTACTATTTTTTATTGTTTTTTTATTTATTATTGTCTTTTAATAACTATTAAGTCTTTACAGTATTTAGAGTTAGCATTTACTTATTATAAAACAGTGTTTTAAAATGTAATAATAGATTAGTACTATGATGAACATTATTGATAAAAAAGTGTTTAGATCTTTTAAATGAAAAAACCTTTTTCAGGGATTAATTGCTGCAAAAATGATAAAAAATGCTTGTGAAAATGGAAGTTGGGTTGTTTTACAGAATTGTCATCTGGCTGTGTCTTGGATGCCAGTACTGGAAAAAATATGCGAGGAAATGTCACCAAACAGTGTTAATAAAAAGTTTCGTTTATGGCTAACTAGTTACCCATCACCTAAATTTCCTGTCACAATTTTGCAAAACAGTGTTAAAATGACAAATGAGCCACCTACAGGTTTACGTCAAAATTTGTTGCAGTCATACTTGAGTGACCCCATATCAGATAAAGTTTTTTTCAATTCTTGTCCTGGAAAAGAGTCGGTCATATTTTTTTTGTTTGCTTTAAAACTTATTTTGGTTTATCTTTTTAATATAATTTTTTTGTTCTTTTCAAATTTTGAGTAGTATAACAAAAGTCAAATTGTTTACATAAAAATTACAATATTAATTAAGTTATATAATGTTTTCATTCAAATTTTTTTACATATAAAGTGTTGTGTTTAGAACTGGGAAAAATTGTTGTTTGGATTGTGTTTTTTTCACGCTGTTGTACAAGAAAGGAAAAAAATTTGGACCTATCGGATGGAACATTCCATATGGATTTAATGAATCTGATCTACGAATTAGTATAAGACAATTACAGGTACTAATCAAATGTGATTATTTTGTGTTGAAATATATTTTTTTATAAAACTTACTCTCAAATCCTTAAGTTTTAAAGGGTAGATTAAGTGTTTTTAAGGATAGGTGCTAACTATTTGTAAGGGTATGTACTAGGTATTTTTAAGGATAGGTGTTAACTATTTGTAAAGGGTATGTATTAAGTGTTTTTACTTCAATATCTGTGTTGTAAGTTTAAGAAGATGTTCTTAAAGAATGTTACACTTTTTAAGAACATATTCTTCAATTTTACTCACTATTTAATCTTTTTATATCTTATTAAAGAAGATTTTTAAGACTAAATCTAAATCTCAATTAGTATTTATTTTAAATGTAGCATCAGACATCAATAAAATTTTGTTAAAAACAATGAAAAAATTTTTTTAAAGATAATAAAATATTAATATAAGTTTTGACACAATGAAAACAAAGTTGTTAGTGAAAATTTAAGCAACTTTTAAATGTCAAAGCACTCTCTGAAACTTTTCTCTTTTTTTAGTTTTATTTACCTCCCCAAGGCCCCAAGGTCAAGAAGGTTACTTAATTTTGGCTACAACTCTCTCTCAACTCTTTACCTCCAAAACACAAACCTTTACTAACTAGGTCATTGTGCAGAGAAACAAGTTGAGAGTGTTACTACCAGGGACTTATAATTTTAAAACATCAAAGCATCACATTAATGAAAACTTTGAAACATTAAAACACTGCATTCTTGAAAACTTTAAAACTATTTCTTATATTTTAGCAGTTTATAGTTTCAATTTTGAATAACCTAATATCTTTCTTAATTTAAAGTTTAAATCTAAAATTAATGCAATTTATTTAATGACGAGATATGATAACATTATTAAAATTTTATTGAATGTTTTAACTCAATTTATGTGTGAATACTCTTGATTAAACTTGGGATTTTGTATGTGTTTTTACATTGGTTGGAACACAGACAGCCACAGTACCCAAAAGGAATTAAAAAGTAGTTATTTATTTGATAAAGTTTTAGTAATGGTAGAACTAAAAAAATTAATTGTTATCATTAGTATTTTTTTATTACAAATTTATAAATAATATAAAAATAAATATTTTTATCAATAATGACCAACACTTAATTATTTAATGGTTTCCAATCAAGCCATAAAAATTATATGACATAAACATAAAAGCTACAAAGCATTAATAAGACATTGTTTAAAGGAATAAAAATTTTTAGGAAAAAGTTCAGTTTTAAAAAGTTTATTATAGTTATAAAATTGAGATATTCAGCTAGTTAAAATATTTTCAAAATCACAAGTGTGTAAAAATAAGTTTAATTCTTTTTGGAATCAAGATATGAAAACTTTTTGAATGTTTAGAATATGTTTAATGCTTTTCTTTAGATGTTCATCAATGAATATAATGAAATACCATTTGATGCAATATCTTACATGACTGGAGAATGTAATTATGGAGGTCGAGTCACAGATGATAACGATAGGTAAAGAATTTTTTTTTTCAAATAATAAATATTGGATTATTTATGTTATATTTTATTTAGACGTTGTTTAATGAGCATCTTAAAAGATTTTTGTACAAATGAAGTTATTGTTAATTTAAATCACAAGCTATCTCCAAGTGGTCGATATTGTATCCCACCAAAGAGTAGCTATGAAGATTACATTGAGTTTATTAAGGTACTGCAATTTTTTTTTTTTTTTAATTTAAAAAAGTATTTTTCTTTATTTTTACACTTATATTATTGCAAAACAAAAATTTTCTTAAATCTACTGATATGTAATGTTATATATTAGTTTTTAATTAGATTAATTTAATATTAATTTAGTTTAATATTAATTTAGTTATATATTAACTTATATATATATATATATATATATATATATATATATATATATATATATATATATATATATATATATATATATATATATATATATATATATATATATATATATATATATATATATATATATATATATATATATATATAATATATATATATATATATATATATATATATATATATATATATATATATATATATATATATAGATTAGCCCCCGCCATTTCTGCAAGATTTTGGATTTTCGAAGGTCGTCATTTGATTTCTGGTGCGTTTTGATGAGTTCATGGAGAAAATTATAAACATTTTTTTTTAAAGATGAATATACTACCTCCTCCAGTTTATTAAAATTTTTAACATTTTCTTCGAACCTCCTTGTTTGAGCAAAAAGTATTGTTTACGCTAGTATTTTACATAACTTGTTCAAGACAACTTAATAAATTAAACTTAAAATGTAACATAAAATACTCACTTAGGAAATTTTAAATGTTAAAAATCTTACAATAAAACAGGTTTATTACTAGTTTTACCATATGTATAATTCAAGGTTTTGTTTGTGTACGATTTTAATTTATATCATTAGGGACATTGTAAACATATATAAGGAATTTTTTATTAAACATTGCATTTACTATTGTGTGAAATTAGGAAAAATATATGCGATGTCTCAAACAAGATCAAAAAAAAGTTTTTTTGGTAGAAAAAACCATTGAAAAGCTACCAGATAATAAGTTGCCAACAAAAGGAGAAGTGCTTGGATATCTTCATTATGGAAAATACTTTATGATATCAATTTCTAAATATGCTAGACTTCATGACGTTGTTGTCTGCCCTCTTTCTTACTTTTTTTTTACGCTAGAATGTAACAAATTTGGTGGTTGTCAGACGAATGAGAACAGCTTGATCTGTGTTACTAAAGCTATAGTTAATATATGGGAAAAAGATATAATTACACTATACTTTTAATTTTTAGTTTTGACAGAAATAATATTGGTATTAATATGATAAAATGCTAGTAATTAACTTTACTTTTTAGCTTGTACATAAATCTTATAGAAAAACATTATGAAATTGGAAAATCGCAGAAGTAGATTACAAGCAAACAGAAATTGTGTATCTAGTGGGTATAAAAAATCGCGCATAGAATTTCGGAAAGAAATGCGTAATCTTTTCGACATTTCCCCTTCAGATATTAATGATATAATAATGAAAGATAAAACTAAATCACTTCCAACCAGAAAAGAGGATTGTATGTTTTTAGACGACCAAAAAAGCCTGCGAAAGCGGTTGATGGATCGTAGCGACATAAATTATGAACAGTTTACAATAAAAAGGTTGCAAAAACAAATTAATTTCAGGCGAAAATGATAACTCAGCAGTTGTCTGACAACATTTTTCAATCAAGTGTTCATAAACATTCTGATACTGAACTTGTATAGTCTATATCTAACTCAGATGAGTTAGATATAGACTTTAAATAATACAATTCAAAAAGAAAAAAAATTCACGATTCTGTAACGGTTTTTTTGCCTAAAGATTTAATTAAATCAATAATCAGTTGTTGCAAAAAGATAAATTATTTCTTCAACAGGTTAGGTAGCTTTATTCGCAAGAATCATAAATGCATGCAATGAAGATTTGAAGTTTTCACTATCAAAAACAATTTCGAGAAGGCGTAACAAATAGGTCCTAAAGAATGAAGGATTTAAAATAAAAGAATCTTTTATCTTAAAAGCTACAAAAAAAATTACAGATGTTCTTAATCATGGCAAATATGTGAAAAGGTTGGCAGTAAGTGTAAGCTCACCAGATCTCAATGATCCCCAGCTTATTGGAGTAATTGGAATTTCTAATGGGTGTTGAATAACCCAGTCTACTGCAATAAAAAAATGTTTTAAATAAATCGAATCTTTTTAAAGGGTTTTAAATGAATGGAAGCAGTTGAAAGTGTATCTTTTGATACAACTGCGAGTCATACTGGATGGATTAATGGAGCAGTGTCGATTATTGAGAGATGGAGTGGCAAACCACTAATTTGGTTAGCATGTAGACACCATGTTGTAGAACTCTGAGCTAAAGAAATAGAAAAAGCGACAGGCAAAATTACAACCTGACCTACAGACAATAAATTTAAAAAGTTACACATTAACTGGGATAAAATGTCTGCTAAAAGCATAAATCATGAAAATATGAACAAGTTTGACTGGAAAAGTAACTGTGGAACATTTATTGAAAATAAGGTGAAATAAAAATATTTTAGAGATTTTATACTGTTAAGACTTATTTTTAGGAAAGAAAATATATAGAAAATAAAGCATATTTTTTATCAACAAACAAATAATTCCTCGTAATTAATTAAATATATATTTTTTCTAGGCTGATAAAGTCTTCAGTTTTGCAGTGAAACTTTAAAAGAAAACATATTTTCTAGAGGTGACTATGAGTACCTTAACAGTTGTATACTTAGGCAGATTTGTCACAGGATTTCATTTTAAAAGATCTGGTGCCTTCCATCATGCAAGATATCTTGTTAAATCAATCTATAATCTTGTACTTTGCCTTTTTAGTCCACAGCTTGATTTAAATCTTTTTTCTGCAAACGATATGTCACATTTTACAGTTTTTGCTGAGTTTGTTGGTGTTTTTTATACTTTTTGGTTTTTAAAAGCTCCTTTTGCATGTGCGGCTCCAGATATGGATTTATAAACAATCAGAGATATGGAAAATTATAAAATTAAAAGACCTGATATTGCCCAAGTATGCATTGACGTGATGAAACGACATCATTGGTACCACAACCAGAGAACAATTATTTTCTCCATAGCTGATGAGGAACTAATGCCCGAAGTTAGAAAAATTGTTGCTAAAAAAAGCTGTTTAACTCTGACTCTAAACTCTAAACAGGATGTTGGCAAGCCAAATTTTCAAGAGCAACACAAAAATCCAAATACTTCTTATCTGTCATCATTTGTAGGAGGCATGAGTTGGTTGGTTTTTGAGAACCTTGGATTTACAAAGAACAATCTTGAATAGTGTCAAGTTAGTTGTAAGGAATGGGGGAGATACAGCACTTACAGAAGATTTAAGGACTGCGTTTATAAACTACATGTAGTAAATGATCCTGCCAAAAGAGCGCTAAAACTTATTCAAGACTTTTCAAAAGTGTGCGTATTTACTTATATAGATTTTTATTTAAATTCAATGGTCTAAAAATTAAGAAATTACAGAATTTTTACATACATACATATATAATTTTTACATACATACATATATATACACACATATTATAATAGTTAAGTTTGCAATTGCTTTGATTAACTAGTTTAAAAGTTATGCTTCCCATCTCTTATAAGACGCAATGTTCATTGGGTAAAGCTATTTTTGTATGTCTTATTTGAAGTGGCTATCTGGAACCTGAAGTTGATATTTTGTCTTGTTGTTATTTTAGAATTATTTTTTGTCTTTATATGTAGCCAAAGTATTCAAAATTGAGAAAAAACGGAGTCAAGAGAAATCGAGAAAAAACTTTGTCAGAAAAAAAATCGGAGTTTCGATAATCCTTTGTTATAAAATGAAAAATTAAATTATCAAGTTGATAACTAAACATTGTTTTTGTATTTATTTTTTTATTATTATATATTTCAATTAATAATTCATTATAAATTTTTTTTTTAATTTTATTTTATTATTTCTTAGTACTTAATTTTTTTTTTATCACAATTCTTTCACGAACAGGTTTTATTTAATAAATGGCTTAAATTCTGTGGACGGTTAGTTTAAATTTCAAAATTGCATCAGATTTCACAACAGTTGCTTCATATAATTTTAACTGATTGGTGAATGTCTTGATTTTTTTTGATTCAGCTTTTGATTTTTCTGTTGATTTTTGATTCAGAGCTTTTGATTCAGAGCTTCTCGAATTTCGGCAAAAAGGATGTTGATTGTGATGGTTCTTCTTGTTTCCTTTTAGCGCAATTATCTAATTTTGCTTAATGACTATTTTCTTTTGTTGCAAATATTTGATCAAATTATTTTGCAGCTGAAACTTGAATATCTTTTTTCGAAGTGTGAAAAAATGTGAGGTTTTTATTTTTTTTTAAATCGGATATCAACATAATGTTTTTACAATTTTTGTATCTGGACATTAACCTCTGCAAATTTAGAACTGATGTCAGTTTCTACAATCTTCAATATGCAAATTAACGTTTCCATAACAATGTCATTCTCTAAAATTGTTGTATTTTGTTTTTCGAACTGCAGCAGCAGCAATGACTTCCAATAAATCAGACAGCGGTTTCAACAAATCCAAGTCAATGTCATTTAGTATGTTTAGGCAATTTAGTTCCTCAAGTGTTTTTTTTTTACACCTTCTAAGCTGTAAAAAAAAAACACATCCAAAAATCTTCTTATCATCTCAAAAACACTGTTCTATCTCGTGTGGTCATCGAGCAGCAGTTCTTTGTTATGCAAAGATTAGTAAATTTTGTGTATGTTTCTTTTAGAACTTCATATCGAAACAATCAATATTTTAAGAACCTATTAGTATTCAAAGTTTCTTCAGACTTTTTTTTAATATTTTTTTTATATTCAATCTTTCCTCCAAATAATTAATAAGCAATTCTCCTTCATTCTCTCCATCAGTTTCTGTTAGAGCTTTTATATTTTTCAATATCCGAATCAGTTTCTTTGCAACCCACAGTTTTGCAACCCACAATTGTTTTTAGCGTATATCAAATAAAAAAGTTGAAAATGAACTAAATAATTCTGGAAGATCTGATGCGGAAACTTAATTATGGTACCCAATTTCAGCATCTACCTACAGCTATCCATAGTTTTAATTGCAATATATTCACTAATTCAAATTCTTTTAACTTTTCCACTTTTCCATTATAGAAAATGCTCAAATGTTTTGTCAGAGTTCCATCGAAATTTCTCGATTTTACTCGAACTCCAAAACTTCGAAAAACTGAGAATAATTAGACGAGACAGAGTTTCTAATGAATCTATTGTGTGTAGCAGATGATTTGGGTTTTGTAGAATTCGTTTTAGGATTTTTATACATATTTGTCAATGTATCTATCTATCTATATATATATATATATATATATATATATATATATATATATATATATATATATATATATATATATATATATATATATCTATATCGATATATATATATATTTTTATTATAATTCACCTCCCCAAGGCCGAGAAGGTCACTACAGATGAGGAGGCTACTTGTGGTTATAACCCTCTCTCAACTCTACGAAACACGAACCTTGACGAACAAGGCCGCTGCGCGAAGAAACAAGTTGAAAGAAGAATTGTTTATTTTATTAATAGGGTTTGTCAAAATTTAGGCAGCCCTGGCCATAACCCTGGACCCGCCTATGGTTTATCGAACCCTGCACTAACCCTGATGTCAGCTCCGGTTGCTTATTAGTACATGCACTAACTACTTTAACTTTTTTTGATAAAACAATACTCTTTTCTTAAGTAAATATACTTACAACTAGTAAACAGTGTGTTTCCAATTTCCTTTACCACACTTTACATTGTCACCTTCAAACACTATTATCTTGTTTAGTTTTTGAAATTGTTTTAGAAAAAATTTTGTTTTTCATATTTTCATCTTTACATCAATTAATTATCATTTTCTCCATATTTTTATAAATGCATTTTGTAAAAAATGCTAATATATTAATTCTAATATATATTGTTATACTAATATACAGTGTTTATTTTCATAGTTGTGAGTGCTTAAGTAATCAGTTAAATCAAAGAACCACCAGATTTCTTACATATACCCTTTCTTTCATTATATATACCCTTTCTTTCATTACATATACCCTTTCTTTAATTATATATTGGGTTGCAAGAAGTAATTTTAAAACTCTAAGAAATGTGAGATTGTGGAACTTAATCAAATTTATTTAATGTCACACATAATAGCAATAAACTTGGCAAAAGAATTAGCTATCTAATATTTTGTATCAAACCATGACAAAACAAGTGAATACTGTTATAAATACTTTTAAAAAATTATTTAAAAGTACAAAGAAAATACCTTAACCAATAGAATCTAAATTTTTTAAATGTTGAATTAAAGAAGTTGTGCATTGATTTCATTTTAATAATTATTATATAAAATGTTTGATAACTAAAAATTAATTATAAATGTATTTAAAATTAAAACTGTATTTTTGGCTGAAGACAAATTTATTCTTATTTAAAATAATTATTCTATTTAAAGAAAATATTTTTTGTTAAAATCTTTTGCAAGTAATTTATTTTTATTTAAATTAAATTTATATTATTTGCTTAACCGTATCATTTATCTTCAGGTTTTACCTGCAACACAAAAACCAGAAGTCTTTGGTATGCATGAAAATGTTGATATTTCTAAAGACTTACAGGAAACAAAGCTTGTTAGTACTTTATTCATTCATTTATTTTTGTTTATTTCATTTCTGTTACTTATAATGTTAACGGAAGGGGAGGGGCTAGCATAGTAGTTTTATTTTTAATAATGTTATATATTCTAGTGACATGCCTCAGATATTAAAATCTCTGATTTATCTGTCTTTTTTTAAATTAAATAAAAAGTTAAATTGCATTAGCTTTTAGCAAATTTTCTTATTTAAATATTTTTGATTGTATTGCATTATTTATCTAAGATAAATAGAGATAGCAATTCTAAATAAATAGAGATAGTAATTGCATTTAATTCTTAAAAAGAGAATTTAAAAAGAAAAAAAGTTTTATAATACTTGAAATCTTTATCAAGTATTATTGACCAATTAAAAATTAACTTTAAGCAATTAGCTTAGGTAAAAGCTGTATGGATAAATTGTGTCCTAAAAAAACATGATTTTCAAAAATTTTAAAAAAACATGACCTTCACATAAATGAATGTACATATAATAGTTATACATATGAATTATATGTAAATGAAATGAGTTATAATTTCTTTAAAATAAGAAAAAGATTTTTATTTCTATAACGTTCTTTGACTGACATATTGCTATAAAATAAAAACTTTAGTTTACTAATTGTTAACTTAAAGTAAACTCCAACAAAACTGTTTCTGGATGAGTAAACTTGTAGTTGGCTTTTTTTTTCTTTTTTTTTTTGTTGTGAAATTTGTGTTTCTACCTCCAAATGATAACTAAAGTATAAAGCAAATGTTTACTATAAAATATTTTGTTTTCATTAAAAAGTTAAAAAGAATTTGAAATTCTTTATACCTAAGTTTTCTTATTTACCAAATAGTATGTAAATTTATGTTATAGTTATTTATAAATATATTACTACACTTATTGTTGTAAATTTATACTAAATGTTTATTAATATTATTATTGTTCATTAATATTAATAACTATCCAAATAGGTTGAACTAAATTTTTAAATTTGTTTAAATAAATAAAGTAGTTAGTTATAATTCTTATAAACTTTAAAAACAAATTTGCTTGTCCATTAGGTGAAGTTTACTGGATATTAATTTAGGAACAGCAACAGTTCCTTTTCTTCCAATAAATTTTTTTACTTTTTATTTCAATAGAGTGGCTTGGAAGATTTACATAAAGTTTTAAATAATGAATTCT
>NC_088927.1:50855000-50887500 GCF_038396675.1 Hydra vulgaris | reverse complement strand
TGACAATAATCTTAAAAGTTCTTCTTTAGGGCCCGAATGAGACATAAATCTTACAAAAAGTAAAACTTGCGCTGTATCATTTATGTCACAAGACTCGTCAACTGCTATTGATAAAGCCGAAATAAATTGTACATCTTCGATATGCTGGGTGGTTATATTCGAACACATTTTAATTGTTCTATCTTTAATGGTTTTGGCAGACAATGGTACCTCTTTTATTCTTTTCAGAATATCTGCTTTGTTCTTAAAATCCTGAAATAGCTCTTCAAATGTATATATACAACAATTTTTTATGTATTCGCCGTCTGTGTACGGTTTTCCTCTATTACCAATATCATGGCTAAAAGCAAAACTTGCCATATTAATATTGTTGGGAGATTGCATTCAGTTATTAAACACAGAAGTTGACGACTTTTGACTCTTCTGAAGTTCCTCAATTGCTTTCTTCCTTGCATCACCGGTAGGATATTTAGTGTTGAATGACATGTGCTTTCTTGTAAAGTGTCTTTCTAAATTTGTCTTCTAGTTATGCGCAAATTTCTCCTTACAAATAAGACATGTCGGAAGTCTATTAAAGTTTTGAATAAACGCAAAATTCTCGGTCCACTCAACTTTAAAGTCGCGGTTTTCATCTTCTGTTTTTCTTTGCTTTTTTTTTCTTCGGTAACCATGTTAATTGGGGTCAATTAACATGGTTCTTATCAAAATAATATTATTTTGTCTACAAAATAATATTGCTTAAAATCACACAGTTATTTGCAACAAAAAAACTGTAAAAATGCACATTCAAGAAGAAAATACATTGAAATCGTAACATGGTGTTTAACAATAAGTGACAATGGTTATAGAAAAAATGTTTGAAATATGTTTGCGGGTAAATACCCAAACAAGTGTATTCTATGTAAGACGGACTGTTCATAATTTTAAAAAATATATAACAGAAGGTTCTATTCAAAGTTCACACAAGAAAAGGACAAAAGTTGTTCAGTTTTAACAGAAGACATGGAGTTTACTGTGTTACATCGAAGCACATCGCAGCTTCATCGATGAAGCGCGATATTTCAATGTATCCTACAGTTGCATATTTTTATGGAATTTCCCCCCCCCTCCTCCTCCCCCATTTCTATTAACATTTATTATAATAAATTTAGTAATTGCAAATTCAGTAATAAAGATTTTGAATTCTAATTATTTGTGACTTTATTTATAAAATCATAGGATTACTGTTACCATGCTTACTTTTAACATTCATCACAAATAAAAGGAAAAATGTACATAAAACCCGCGAGATATTAGTTCAATTTTCTACAAATCAGTATTATATCAAAAGATTATTGTTAACAAAGCTTTAATTATTTTTGATAACCATTTTAGAAAAATATTGTCTAATAACAATTGTTTTAACAAATAATTTTATTAATTTTATAAAAATGTTTCCACAGCGACCTATGATACACTCTATCTCTATCCCTTTTTAACTAATTTATTGACATTTTTTTATTTAAAAGTATACATAGGGCAATTGTACATGCCTATCAAGACCTATGTATACTTGAAAATAAAAGAACCCTGTATATAGCAGGTGTAATAAAATCGTATAAAATACCTGTAAGATATACAGCTAGATTGAAAAATACAACAACTTTTTAATAATAGAGGACAACGGCAGACACGGTAAATACGACAAAACTGTTCACACTGCAACTGCTGGTCTGCTTGAGGTACCTTTATATCACACAGGAGTACGCCGAAAACATACGAACAATTTCAGCCGGTAGCTCGTACATGGTTTGTGTTTACGTTTACGAAAACTAATAAAATTAAACTCGATGTTCGTTACGTATTTTTTACAACAATATAACGTCCTCGATTTATAGAAGAGTTTTAATTTATCAAAATAAGATGCAATTTTTTTCTTACCAAGTTTTTTTATGAACATATTATCGTGCCTTCTGTGGATATTTCTGCCAGAGCTGCATTTAAGGAACCAAAGAGTCACATGCAGCTCTGGAGCTGCACTTTGCCGACCACTGATTTAGCGTAAAGAAAAGATATCGTTAAGAAAGTAATTAAAACAAACAATAAACTACAAACTTTAGTGTTTTAGTTTAGCGTAAATAAACTTTCTTAGCAGACTAAAAAATAAATAATAAAAAATATATATAAAAACTTTTTAAAAATAATATATTTACTATGTGTACGTACACAACCTAAATATCCATTAAAGTCAATGACTGAAAATGTTGTGCGCCAATAGGAACGAGTTGTACTTAGTTGCCCAATCTTTTCAGTCATTGACTTTAATGAATATTTTAGGTTGTGTACGTAGACAAAGTCCTTAGGTCCCATGAAATAGTTTATTTTTTACTTTTTAGTCCATTTTTAAAATGTTGTTTTTAAAAAGTTTTTTTTATATATTTTTTATTTTCTATATCTTCTAATATTTTAATCATTATAAATGTCTATATATGTGCATGTATGTATATAAATAGGCGTTTTTAACTGGTGCCAAAACAAAATTATGCTCGAAAATATACTATTCCTATCGACCTGCTTGGGTTTGATTTTCAAGTATTTTCAAAAGATGATATGGATTCCGAAGCTGAAGATGGAGTTTATGTACATGGTTTGTTCCTAGAAGGAGCTAGATGGGATAGAGAATGGTCAGTTTTTTCTTTTCAATGCAAAAATGATACTTTTTAAAGTTTTTAAATATGTCCAATAAGTTTTTCATATTTTTATTTACGTAGTGGAGTTTTAGCTGAGGCATATCCTAAGATTTTGTACGATCAAATGCCCGTAATTTGGATTAAACCCGGAAAAACCACTGATATTAAAGAAAGAAAAATTTATTCTTGCCCTGTGTATAAAACAAGTGAACGCAGAGGAACACTTTCAACCACAGGTCACTCTACTAATTATGTTATACCTATTTATTTGGATACAAATGTTGATCCACGTCATTGGGTGAAAAGAGGCGTGGCACTTTTGTGTTGTCTTGATGATTAACGGTGAAGCTTTTTTTTTTTAATAAAAAAAAAAGGCTTTTTAAATTCTCTGACTTGCAATTAGAGAGATTTTCCTTTGTTTAAGCTTAGTTTATTTATTTTTATTTGCTCAATTAAATTTTATATCATAAAATTAATGAAATTTTAAAATTAATGAAAGTTTTAATATTATTGAGAAATTTGTTTATAAGATTTATATCTATTTTTTATCAAATGTAAATAGAATTATAATTATAAAAAAATAACTAAAGTAAATTAAATGCATTGCAAAAGCGTTTTAGTTTTTAATTAATATATCTTTTCTGAAAACTCGCTTTGCTGCTTGGTAATTAGGATTTAGGTCTACACATAATAATTTAAAAAGTTAACTAAAATTTAATAAAGAAAACAAGTACCTATTTTATAAAAACTAAATAATAATACAAAACAGATGCCCGTTTTGTTTTTAACCGGGGTATCCGTTTTATTTTGATTATAATTACTGCATATTTAGGTATCATTTTGGACCCACAAAACTTGGCAAGAAAGGTTTTTAAATTACTCTCATACACATTTGGAATTGTGCCATTTAAAATCAAACGGGGATTTAAATGAAGCTAAAAATAAAAAAGATTTTTTTTTTATAAAAAAAAAAAAAACTTAACGACATTAAACACTAAAAATAAACTAAAATTATTTATAAAAGATTTTAAAGAAATAATAAAAAAAAGTTGTTTATAGGCAAAGCAAAAACAACAAATTGTGAAAAAGTTACTGTAAGGTGTAATAAACAAAATTAAAAAATTACGTTAATTGACTTAATTTATTAAAAACTTAATTATGTATATAAACAATTCGAACTAATAACGTTAAATAAGTTTCTGAACAAAATTTTGTAGAACTTTTTTTTTTCTTTTTTTTTTCGACTCAGCTTTCATGACATCTGCGAGTTGATTTTGGATTGGTAAGGCGGAATTATAGGGATTGCAATCCCGCGCACTTTTTACTCGCGGGATCCGCGCGGAAATTTTTAATTTCTGTGCGGATCCCGCGGGATTGGTAGATTTCTTATGCATATTACAAAAGGCAAAATAATAGTTGTATTTTTTTTCAAGTATTTCAGAAAAAATATACTCAATAAGATGAGGTAAATAAAGCCAAAAAACACAATTCATTTGTAATCAATATAATTCTTAACATTTAATGAACAAAAAGATAAGAACAAAATACGAAGAACATCTTTTAGCTTTACGTTGAACGTCTATTAGCTTTATTTATTTTTTTAAATATCAAATATGAGAAAATGATTGAAAGAAATGCGCTCTTAAGAAATAGACCCAACTTAAAGTATCGTCACTTGATCTACTCCTCAAAGGACTGCATATATTACCAGCAGCTGAAAAAGCTCGCTCGACCTCTACGCTTGTTAATGGTATGGTCATCAAGTAACTATGCGCTATATCTAGAAACTTGCCTCTTGCTCCGTTACTTTCATAGGCAGACATTTCCTGCTTCAATAATTTATCAAAGTCTAAAGAATCTAAATTTGGTAGCTCCTTTAAATTTTCTGTCCAGCTTTTCTTGTCTTTCTATATTTGATTTTCCAATTCTTTTTTCAGCGATAGAATTGTAGGAGTAAGTATTTGGGAATTGTTAATAACGGGTGACAACTAAAAATCCGGACAAAAAGAAATTGTGCGCAAGTCATATTCAGTTGTTTAACTTTGCCACTTCGTTACGTTATCAAGTAGTGTATGATTCAAGTAATAATTTTACAGTTTTTGTTTGATAATTGTCAATTTAGTTGTCATAAAATGTCGAAGATGCTTCTTTGAGAACGTGTTGTACATTTTTATGAACACCATAAAAGTGTTGGCAAAATGTTTACTGTAGAACATTTTTTGAAGAAGGTATATCGAAAAGTACAATTTACGATATTTTAAAACGTGGTACTGTTGAAAAAAAGAAAGCAAGGATCCGGACGAAAGCCCACAATAATGACCAAGAAAATTTTGAAGAAGTTAAAAACTCGATTTAACAACAAAGATAGCATTAGCCAGCGCGATGCTGCTAGAATATTCGAGTGTTTCCAGCAGTATACCAGTAGGGCACTCAAAAAGCTTCAAGTTAAACCAAGGAAAAAGCAGAAATCGCCATCCTACACCGAAAGTCAAATTACTAAAGTAAAAAAAAATTATCGTTATCTAGTGAGACATTTTGGTAACAAAAATTTCATTTTGGATGATGAAAGTTATTTTACTTTAAGTAAGCCCCAAATGCATGGTTACAAAATTTATTACGCAGACGACTCTTCTGTTACACCACCTGATGTTAAATTCAAAATGCGAAGCAAATTTGAGAAGAAAGTAATGTTATATATTGTTGTCTCCGACAGAGGAATTTCAGAGTCATTTTTCAAGGAAAGTGGTCTAGCTGTCAACCAAGAAGTTTACAAAAACCAATGCTTAACTAAAATTTTAATCCCATTTATTAATAAATATCATTCAGATGATAACTACATATTTTGGCCCGATAAAGCATCGTCACACTATGCGAAAAGTGTTACTGAATTCCTCTAAAGCGAAAATATTCCTTTTGTACCGAAGAATGTTAACCCCAACAATCTTCCTCAATGTAGACCAATTGAAGATTTTTTTGGAGAACCAAGTTCTTTAGTGTACAAGGGTGGTTGGAAAGCTCGAAATATTTCATAACTCAAGCGTAGAATTAAAAAATCCTTGAAAGAAATAGACACAACTGGTGTACAAACAGCTTGCGTGAACATTAAAACAAAGTTGCGCCTTTGTTTTAATGTTCACCCTTTGTGGAAAACCATTAATTTTATTGTATATTTTAAGTTGCCATCAATTATATATCAACCATATAAAATTGTTATGAATAAATTATTTCATCAAAGTTAGCATTTCTTCTCATTCCGGATTTTTAGTTGTCACCCATTAGAATCTACAGCTTCTTTTTCTTCGAGTTCATTTTCTTCGTCTTCATTTCTTTCAATTGTATAAACTCTTATCAATATTTTTTTTATTTCTTTACGCATAACGGTTCTTTTTGGCATTGAAAAAGTATTTTCATTTTTTGTAAAGTATTTTCATTTTTTGAAAAAGTATTTTCATTTTTAATGTCTTGTTCATAATTTTTAGGATTTTGTAAGTAAACTAGTAGCCCATTTAAATTCTTATTACGACGTTGTGTAAACCTCTCACGAAGTGCCGCGGCTAAATCTATGCTCAAAAGTGATGATTGATTTTGTAATTTATCTAACATAAATTGAAAAGTTGTATCCGCAGTGACAAGGTTCGATTCTCTCCTGCATAATAGTTCGAGACCAAGTTTTAGTGGTGCCAGGCAAATAATTAAGTCATTGATTTGGGACCATTCTTCTTGGGTGAAACAAATTTTCTGATCCAACATCATTTAAGGCTTTTTCAATACACACTCTTAGTCTATGAAATCTTTCTAACATATCGAACATACTGTTCGACCTAGTTTTACAATCAGGAATCAACTTAATCTTTTTCCCGTGTTCTTGTAGGATATACTTCTGTAAATATGTATCATTTTTGATAGGAGAGTTTTTAAATATTTTCACAACCTTTCTCACTTTTTTCATGAGATCTTTGTAATTGCTAACCAATTCAGCAGATGGTCAGTCTAAAATTATTGTCAAACCATATTCTTATTTATAACTTCATCATCATCATTGTTACCATATTCATCTTCTTCTTCACAATTTTCATATGTAGTAAACGATTTTTCGACTTCTCCGTTGTTTTTCTTGTATAAGATATCAATAACTGAAAGTTGTATTCCATGAGCATAACATAGTTGTTGATAGCAAGACATCTTTTTACCGACTTTCCCCATCACACTTGCTCCATCAGTGGTCATGGCGATAATATCTTTTTGGAGGTCAATATCGAAGCTATTTAGCCTTCCTGCAATTAACTTGACGCAATATTCTGCATTACACAATCCATGGATTCGAATCAATCCAAGAATAAAGTGTTTCGCCTCCCTATGTACATTTAAGTTTAAGTATCTCTGGCTATTTTGTGATGTCCATTCGTTATCACGTTTTTTTAAATAGCTAAACATAACAATGTTATGTTTAGCTATTTTAAAAAAAGTTATAAAGAAGAAAATGCGGAGTGCATATTATTAACATGCACTCCGCATTTTCTTCTTTATCACTTTTTTAAAAAGAATTCCATATTGTTTTTGCGACATGCTTAGGAGTCGTCCATAAAGTACGTACGCCCATGACCGTCAATATAAAATGACAGTTGAGGAGGGAGGGAAGTATACTTGCCCTTAAAGAAGATCTAATTACAATTTATTTTTGGAAACTTTAAAGTTCTTTTTACCAAAGGAACTTAAAAATTAGTAAAATTTGTTTAACTTTAACAATAAAAACGTAATAAGTTTTACTGGGCTTGGTAAAAATGTTGTGGGTTTTTAGTTTCAAATAAACAGGCAAGAACGTTTAAATGGCACCTCATTGTTACGTTTGAAGCGTTTTATAAATGTAACATCTCACATACTTGGTTACGTTTATTAGTTATTTAGGAATAGGGAAAGTTTTAATTATAATGCACAATTATTGTATTTTCTTGCGATATTCAAAAAGATTTGCTTGCGATGGTCAAAACAATTGTTTTGACTATATCCAGCCTGGATAGTTTTTTCACAGTTTTTTGCATACCCTCCACCTATGTTGTTGTATCGCAATTAAAGTAGGAGATTATTTACCGTGAGGAAAATAAATTTGTGCTTAATCTTATATAAATACGAAAATTTTTTGTGTATGAGAACATAGTTATTATTTCTTAAATATAAAAAATGTCACGTTACAAAATTGCATCATCTTATCGAGGGTAATTTTTTTGATAAATATAATAAACAAAGAAGCTTGAGAAAACTGGAGATTATAAATTTTTGAAAAGTATTTCAGCTAAAAAAATGCAAGCAATCAAATTAGTGTTTGAAAATTTGAACATCAAGGTAACAGTGAGTGTATTACTTTGCAATCATTTAAAAGACCGTTAACACAAAATTAAACAAAAAAAACTTGTTGAAAAATTTGTGCAGTTGATCTTTAAGCGCTTTTGCTGGCAAACAGGAAACTTTTAAATCAACAAACTGGCAAGAGTGTTTGTTTAGTACCTTTAAAGTATAGGTTGTGGTTAAGGGCAGGGTGATAAAAATTTTTTAAGTAATCACAAACTAAAAAAAAAACTGTTATCTTTATAGGTTTCAAAACATCGTTTTCATATTGTATAAACAAAATTAATAATATAGTCTTCATCAATCAATTAATTTAAATTGTTGGTGATCTAAATCAGCTACTCCACCCAATCAAATATGTTTTCGATGACATGAATTTGACCAGAATTACTTTCATTTACTGTTAACTGAGTATCATTGTTTTCATTGTCATTTTTATTTTCCTCAGAGGTAGTGTTGATTATGTTTCTAAACACGCATTTACGCTTAACACTTCCTTTAGAAGCGTGATAAATTTTGCAGGTTTTGCAAGTTCTTTGATCAATTTTTTGTTGTGAAATTGATGGGCAGTACAAATCAAAGGAAGCTTCCATCGAAATTTTTGAACCTATATATTTTAAGCGCTGCGCTAAAGAAGAAAAGTAAGGTTTAGGAATACTTCGTGCTACCTTTGGCTCAGGAATAAAAATTCCTTCAGCAGCATGAGACATTACAACTGGACCTGGTAAAAAACGTTGAGGAAAATATTTTTCCCAGGAACTTCGCCAAGATTTACAACAACTCGGAACATCACACTTAACGATCATTAAAAAATACTGACTTTGTCTTACGTGATTTTCAATCCATTTTGAATCTTGCTCTGGTATTAATGACAGTTGGGAAGGTTCAACATATTCAGCACAAACAGAATAGTTATTAATTACTATATCAGACCATACCTCAGCTAGAGTTTCTGCAGCTTTAGCAAAAAAAATTTTTCTAAATCAACGTCAATTGTTTTTCCAGATGCATTTAGATGTGTCCCAAATGATCATGTGGCAAAACCAATCCTGCTAACTCTCGACTCAGCGGAGCCATACGCCGTTCAACCCTGTTATATGCTGAATAATGAGGTGCATGAGTTCCTGTTAGATAGACATCCAAATCCTATTTTATAAATCTTGCAATTGCAACTTGCAATGGTTTGGGAAACCTTAGATTTTTATCAGGGCCTCCATCACACGCAACAACAAATATAGATTTTACCTGACCTTCTGGAGTACAAATGTGAAGCTTAAAATTTTCAATTGAAACAAGACGCTCCAAATCACGGCCATGAGTAAAAGCAGTGCTGCTATCATGCTTCATAGATCTAATAGCAATATACGTTGATCCAGAATATGACACTGCGTCAGCAAATTTGTTTGGATCAATAATACATGCTGCATAAACAGACGATATAAGTTTATGTCTGGAAGCCACTAAAAAAACATGATCTGGCAAACGTACTTGATAATCAAGATGCATCAAAATTGGTGATTGTTTTGTTGCGCTGCTAATCCTAATGGTACTTTGGCTTTATCGTCTAGACTTAAATAAAAGCATGAATCTGGACCAAACATTGAACAAATTTCATCCATGTATTACATGCACGCAAGTGTATCTTAAGCATCGATATGCCTATCACGAGCTGTATTTAGCAGTCCTGATCAATTTCACAGGAACTGTCTTAATGTGACGTATTCCCTCAAGTGAGTTTGACCGCTTAGGCATCAGTCTTAAATAAGTTGCAGATCGCGATAAACAACCCAGTTTTAGTAGGCTTTTATTTAAGTCATCAAGTGTCTTACATGAACGTAACTCCTGCGATCTTCGTCGATCGCTAGCAGCGGCTCCTATTGATGCAATGTTAACGATGGCATTAAGAAGATCTGGCTGATCTTCAATTACAGCTGGTCTACCATTTTTTTCTCTATTGAATTTAGAAAGTTTTGATTTTAAGTGGGGCGTGTCATCAACAATATCATTAAGTGTTCGTTTCAAACTTGCTCTCCGTTGTCTTTAGCCTATCGCCCCGCGTTTCATTTTTTTAAGACGGGTTTGTTTTATTTTTATTTGCTTTTCAACAAAAATATATTTTATTTTAAGTTCGTGAGTTATCAATCCTGCACGGCGCACATTTACCTATGTTAACAGCTGCTCTTTTAACTGCGAAATTTCAGTTTGAATTTTCTCTTGTTGGGGAGTATGAGGTTTTTGCGGCTGATCAATTGGTACTTTTGTTTGTGGTTTTTCACTTTTTTGAATATCAAATTTGGAAGAAGTAGCTAGTGTTTCATCGATTACAAAATCTATTTTGTCTGCTTCATCGGATGTTAACAAAGCTTCTGGTCCCTCATCTGATATTTCGTTTATGAGAGGAAGCTTCACTGCAATAGATTGATTCTTCGAAGCGTTTAACATTAGACCAAAAAGACATCAACTGACTTTTGCTTTCCATTGTTTTTCGTGTGAGTTCTTTTAAAACTGATTCATACGTCAATTTTTTATGCTTAAATTTATACCACAATCGAATAGGTTCTTTCTGTTGCTCCTGTTTACTTTTTTGTGGCATAGCTTTTGCTACTTGTTGGTAAATAATTTTGTACTTTTCATTATTATTCATTTTAATAATTCCGCCTTCAAAATAATTTTTAACTAACTATTTAAAGCACAACTTAAATTTAAAAATACAATAAATGCAAACGGGGGCTGTTTGTTTAGTTTTGAAATAATATATAGTATCTTATTTTCATTATAAAATATTTTTTACAAAATAAAGTTTATAAAATTGTAAAAAATACTTTTAAAATAACAAGTTCAAAAATTAATTTTAAACTTTAACAATACTTTAAAACTTTAGCTTTTAAAGTTGTTACCCTTAACAACACAGTCATCACGCTAACTAATTAAAAATTGAAATATGAAGAAATTCCAAAATTCTTTTTATACTTCGTATTGTTTTTGAAAAGTATTGAGCAATTATTTTAATCAAATGGAACGTTTTGAAATATAAAGAATATCACCACTTTTTGGTGACTTAATATTTTTATTCATTCCCGGTGTACTTTATGGACGATTCCTAATATTTAAATTTCTAAAATAATGTTGTGTTTAACTCATAAAGAGAAAAGAGGGGGGGGGGGTATTTCAAAAGCGTACGTACTTTTCAAAGGGGGAGGGGGCTAAAAAGTACGAATGGCAACAGGGGGTGGGGAGGGGGTCAATTTTTCAAAAATTTTGGCGTACGTACTTTATGGACGACCCCTTAAGCAAAAGTATACTTTTGTTTTAAAATCTTGATGTAAATAATTTTTAAAGTATTTTTAAAAAGTAGTTTTTAAAAGTATATTTTTTATTATTATGTACGCACGTTTTCCATTTCACGCTTTAAACATACTCATTAACAAACATTCAAACGTACTCATTAGCGAAAATTTCATCATAATCATTAACTAAACGAAAAAAATTTGAACGAGTTCGACTAATGTTTTGCTAAATAATTGTTTATTTTTGAATGATTTTTTTATATTTATAGCTAAGAAAAATATTTTAATAGCTGAAGATATATATATATTAGAAGTAAAAATAAAAATGTTTACTAACTTAGACAGTTTCTGATAAATTGCTATTACTTATTTAATTAATAACACATCGTTTCTCAGACAGTTAATAAAACATTTCAAGTAATTCTGACTTATTATCGTCGTATCTGCATATAGTATAGAAGTTTCTCAGTATACACTTCATTGTGCATTGTATGACTAGTAAATTTGTAAATGAATTTGTTTCGCAAATACATTAAACACTTTTAATTTGATATCTTTTTTGTCTTTTTTGTTTAAAAGAATTGACTTCTTATGTTTAAAACATAGTCATAGTATTTAAATAGTCTGGAAACGCGGGTCGTCTTCTATGGATTTCGTTAAATAACTTGAACATTTAAGGGTGACCGGACTGAGAGTGCATCAAATAATTTTAAAATGACTTTTTCTGCCGCAGTTTCTAATAATTTAGATGAACTTGATGCTGTTTTAGCTGCTATTGATGAAGATTTGTTGGAGACTGATCCTAATTTTAGTTCAACTGTTGAGTTAGCTGTTGGAAATATTCCTAACGCAAATGAAGAGCGTGCAATGCAAATTAATTTAATGAATAGTGTCGAAAATAAAAAAAGGAATAATGTCCTAAAGGAGTTTAATGAACAGTAACAAAAATTAAATAATAATAATAACTATAAATATGTGGTTTATTATATAAAGTGCTGGCTGTTAACCTATGCGTTTAAAAAATATACACAAGACCGTCGCAGCACAGGGCTACTAAGGACTTGCTTGTGGTTGTCGTTGAAAATATTTATTAATATATTATAATAATACTATGTAGTTGTAAGGAAACTCGCAGAAGACGAAGAGAAGTCATTTCATCGAGAACCTTTAAAATACAAAATAAATTAAAAATTTAAAAAGTAAATTTATGAAACACACAATCAACTTTTTGAGGTCTACTGTTTAGTAATATTTTACTATGTATAGTTGCTAACTATATTTATTCCTTTTTTTTTGTTTTGTTTTCATTTCTTTTTTTTATATATATATATATATATATTTTAATACATATCGATAAAATTGGTTTTGTTAATTATGAGACCTTTTAATTTTTTTTTCATGGCAATCCAATTTAGTAAGCTTTATATTTTGAGGTATTATTTTGTTGTATAAATAGGGGCCACGGTATACATTTGAAAATCTCAAAAATTTTGTTTTTTTTATGGGCAATGTGAAGTTTCCTGTTCCTCTTGTGATATTATCTGTTGGCATTGGTTTGAAAAAAAGTTGTTAGTAAAATGAGTTGGGACAAGTCCGAGCTTATATTTGAGCATAAATAAAATATCTTGGTAGATGTTAATTTGGTAGATATTTAAAGGATTCTAGTTTTTAAATAAAGGATTGGCATGAGTGAATTTATTTTTATTATAAATCAATCTTGATCCGTGTTTCTGGTGTATATATAGAGAATTTAGTTAAGTTTTGTTTGTACTTCCTCAGGCAATATTAGCATATGTTAGATAATTTTGTATATAAGAAAAGTAGAGAATTTTTAGATTCTCCTGGGAAAGTATAGGTTTGACTTTGTAAAGTATGCCGATAATTTTTGATATTTTTGTATTTAATGTTTTTATATGGGTTTTCCAAGAAATCGTTTTGTAAATAATCCAAAGAAATTTAATAGTTTTAGTTTTCTCGATTTTTGTGTTCAATTTTTAGTAATGGTAGCATGCTTGGTATTTTGTTTTTTTGCTGGTTGGAATGAAACTAAATGTATTTTGTTTTGTCTGTATTTAAAGATGATTTATTTACTTTAAACCAAATGTTTAGACTCTCAAGGTCATCGTTCATAGATTCAAAGAAATTCTCAATTGATGCTGATGAATAAAACAAATTTGTGTCATCAGCAAACATTATTGCATCAAGTTTTTTTTAGTGATTTTGGAAGATCGTTAGTATAAATTAAAAGTAAAAGAGGACCAAGAATGGAACTTTGGGGAACTCCGCATTTTATTTTTAGTAAATTTGAATATTTATTATCGTTCAAAATAACACATTGTTGTCTGTTGCACAGATAACTATTAAACCAATCTAGGCTAGTATTTTTTATTCCGTATTTTTCCTTTTTTTTTAGTAAGATATCATGAATAATTGCGTCAAACGCTTTGAATAGGTCTATAAAAGTTCCTATAAATACGAATTGCTTTTTATTAAAAGACTCACTTATGCTGTTAACTAAATCTAAAGTTGCATGCTTGGTTGAATGTTGTGATTGAAAACCGAGTTGTTTTTTATTTAAGAATTTGTTTTAAATTAGGATTTCATATAATCTATTGTAGATTATTCGTTCAAGTATTTTAGAAAAAGTTGGAAGTATTGAGATTGTCTGTAATTGTTTATTAGAAATGTTTCACCGGTTTTAAAAATAGGTACAATTTTAGCTACTTTTAATTTATCTGGTACAGTTCCGATTTTAATTGATAATTTAAATATTTAAAAAATAGGTTTGCGTATCTCCGAAAAGACATTAACAACAATATTACTGCAAATATCACCTATACTTGGAGACTAGTTTATTTTAAAAGAGTTAATTGCATTTTCAAGTTCATCAATTTTTAGTTCTTTAAATATTAATTCGTTGATGACACTAGTTAGATAAGTTTCAAATGTGTTGGAGACAGAAAAAACTGTTAAATTTTTCTAAAGTTGCATTATTATTGTCATACTCTTTACTATCTATGATAATTTGAGCAGGTAAACTATTTATTTTGCAGATTTTTATCCTAATTATTTCTTTCATGATATCCCAAGTTTTCTTAATATCACCATTTGTGTTTTTTATTTTATTTAAAAAATAGTTTTTCTTTGCATTTTTTTTTTATTTTTTCAAACATGTTTTTATACTGTTTGTAAACATTTAGGTTTGCCTCATTTCTATTTTTTAAGTATTTTATATAAAGTTTTTTGTTTTTTTTTTGAGAATTTTTCAATACCTTTGGTGATCCAGGGACATTTTAAATATTTTTCTTTTATTAATTTTACTTTAATTGGGAAGTGCATATTATAGTCTTTTAGGAAAATTTTTTCAAAGTTATTATTAGCAGATTTAGTGTGCCCAAGATTGCATTCGTGGTATACCTTGTCCCACTCTTCTGCCGACAGTGAATCTTTAAATTATTGAATAGCAAATTTGCTGATTTTTCTTCTTTTCTTTATGTCTCTAATATAGAATTTTTTTTTTTTTTGCTCATTGTTGTTTTTTATAAAAATTTGTTTTAAATGATTATTTTGGTAACTTGATCATTCCTAATACAATAATCCTAATATAATTCCACCTCCCCTTTTGTTAGTTTTTCTTTCAGATGATAATAATTTTTTTTTTTATTTACACTTTTGCCGATAAGAAAAAAATTTACAGTCGTAACTTATAAAAAAATAATTACATGACCGGGGCTAGAAGAAGACAAATTTAGTCTTATCATTAAGCCCCAATTTGTGATTAGGAATTTCTAAACTTTATTCTGTATGATTTGTCAGAATGCCACGTTTCTGTTGGGCATATCATACTGAATAAATAATCGCATTTGATAAGAAAATATTTTAGTTTATCCATGTTGCTATTTATACTTCTTATTACACATGCATAAGGTTTTTAGTTCGCTTTTAAAAGTTTTTATTTCAAAAAAGGAAGAATTAAAATTGTTTTCGTTAAAAAAATACAGATCAGCGTCAGAATATTCATTAAGTAAAATATTTGCTGATTTAAAAACATCAAAATGAAATTCAAAATCTATTGTTAATTTAGTCATTGTTTAAAATCGTTAAAATAGCGCTTCGCTTCGCGCGTTTACTTTATAAAATCTCTGCAATAAATTTTATCAAATTTAATTACCGCGTAAAACGGTTACGCAAAAAATTGCGTAACCGTTTAACTTCTTTTTCCCAAAGCTTCTTTCTAAAATCGTTTCTTTTGCATAATCTTCAATAACATAAATGCCGGTTCCTTTAAGCTTATTCACTGAGCTTAACATTTTATTTTTATCTTGATAATTTAAAAGCTTGAAAACGATTGATCTTGGTGTTTTATTATCTTTAACTGCACTGACTCGGTGCGCTCGTTCATAAAGAGTTGTCCATAAAGTACGTACGCCGAAAGTTTTGAAATTTGACCCTCCCCCCTGTTGCCATGCGTACTTTTATGTCCCCTCCCCCCTTAAAAAGTACGTACGTTTCTCCAATACCCCCCCCCCCAACTCAACTTTTGTTTCTCAATAAAAAAGTTTATTAAAAAAAAAAAAGACGTAGGGTACCTTAGATACTTTATGCGACCCCAAAGCCCTTTGTTTGCGCATTTTAAAAACGTCTTAAAGTATATATGCAAATAATAATTTAAATATATTTAAACTCTGGGCTGGGTTGTGGGTGTTTGGCCGAGAGGTTAATGCGATTAAAATAAACGGCGGATATCCAGGTTCGATTTCCGGAGAAATCCGTACAAATCTTTTTTTTTGTTCAGATACCCCTCTTTAGTAAGTAAAAAACGAGTCTTACGCGAGATCAGTAATATTGAAAACAAAGGGTAAAACCCAGTGCCGAGGGTAGCCTATACCTCTTAATTGGAGAGGGAGGAGGCAACAGCAAATTTTGTGCCCTTTTCGGCCAATTTAAGAAGCTTTTTATTTTAGCAAAACTTAGCGGTCAAATTTGGAAGATTTTGAGACGCCAATGACACGTTTGTTTTAGGGGGAGGGGGCATGGGCCCCCGCAGGATTTTTTGATGTTCCAGATAGAACACTTTCACACATCGTGCAAACTCCAAATTTAAGTTTGTTTATATGCCAAATGCCCTTGCAAAAAATTAGGATGGCGGAGGCCTGGGAACAGAAAGCCCTAAAACGTTTGCCTCCCCCCTTCCCTGCCCCAAACGTGCGGGAAATATGTAGGCAAAATTTTCAACTTTATTATCTAAAACTAAATTTAAATTTAGATTTTAATTTTTGTAGAAAAAAATTGTAAATTACAAAAAAGGTATGACCATGCAAAATTTACACCCCTCTCAATTTAGGGGGTCGGAAAATTTGATGGTCATAACTTTTGTAATTTACAATATTTTTCTACAAAAATTAAAATCTGTCAATAAATTTAAATTTAGTTTTAGATGGTAAAGTTGAAAATTTTACTACATTAGTGCCCTCGCGTATGGGCAGGGGAGGGCAAGCGTTTTAGGGCTTTTTGTTCACTGGCCTCTGCCATCCCAATATTTTGCATTTGAGGCCTCCTCATTTGGCAAAGGTATAAACAATCTTAAGTTAGGAGTTTGCACGATGTGTGAAAGTGTCCTATCTGGAACATCAAAATCTTGAGGGTGCCCATACATGTGTGTGCATAGAGGAAAGCTATACCCTCTACTCCTTATACCATACATCTTTTTATGTTGAAAAACTAGAATCTTTAGTCAGAATGTAACTTTTCTATTGATTAGCTGGTTAATTGAATATAAATTTTGGTGTTGCAAATAGGATTTTCAAGGAAAACTTTTAAATTAAACGGTAAAAAATTGTTCTTAAAATTTCATATTTTTTAAGCATCTATGTTATAATAAAATGAATTTTCTGAATCTGAAAGTAAGTATTTTTATTTTCATCAGTTTATTGTACTTCCTTTAAACTTAATTGTAGAGACTGATTTTTTTTTGGGGGGGTGAAGTTCTGTTTACCTCTTCCATAATGCTATATTTAGATATTTTATAAACATGGACCATTTAACCAAGTTAAGTCTCATTTGCAGAATATGTGGAGAATATATAATGAAAAACTCAGCTGATGTGTGTAAATATTCTGAAAGAATCGAAAATTCATTTTATATAAACATCAACATTGATAATAAAAATGTGTAGGAAGTGCTATATCATTATGAGGAACATTGAAAAAGGTTCTAGCACCAGTGTTAAAGTAGTTGAATGGCCATTACCATGTGCAGACAAATGTTCCTGTTTCTCTAAAGATTCTGGTAGGAAAGTTAAAAAATGTAAACCTGGTCGGCCATGTATAATAGAACGAAATCAGAAAAGATGGACCAGGCCAATCATTAAATAGCTTAATTGCTAGTATACCAGAACAAACTTTGCATTTAAATGCAATTGATATTGATCCTGTATCAAATCCCCATTTAGACTTATGTATATGCAATTTGTGCAACGACATTATGTATAAGCCACTAATACTAAAAGAGTGTTGTCATTCTTTTTGCTCAGTGTGTATATTTAAGGAGATTGAAGGAAAGCTGGAAACAGAAACAAAATGCTTTATTTGTAATCAACACATTCCATTATTTACAATTGTAAGTTCTGTTAATGTAACACAGTTGATAGAGCGCATTATTTTAGGTTGCAATAAGCAATGTAAATTAAAATTTGCGGTTAAAGACAATGAGCTTAAAAAATTGCACGAAGAAATTTGTATTGGTGATCAATTATTACTGACTCCGATTAGCAAAAAAAATCATGTTGGACTTGATACAACTCTAGCTGATGTTTTTTTTATTAAAAGACAATGATGCTATACCACAGTCGAAGATGCTGCAAATCATATTTAGTGGCTTTTTAAACGCTATGTATAAAATTATATTATCATATTAGGTCGACATGCTTGCTTGTTTTGTCATATAACTTGTGCAGAGATGAAAAAGCCAGATGCTCAACAAATAAGTAATTGTTCCAGTCGCACGCTGAAAAAATTCATTCAAAAAGGTCAAATACCAAGGTTTGCAAAGTATTGTAACAATGTCATTGATTCACCACTTTTCAATATTCCTCTAACACAAGTATTTTTATAATATATTACATTTTTATAGTATATTATATTTTTACTTATATCATTTTAATATTGTTTTTATCGATTTAATGAATCTAGGTTGGCATTCCATCGTTGCATATCTCATTAGGAATTTATCTTAAATTTTTTAATATGCTGGAAGATGGCTGTCATCTCATAGATATAAAAATTGCAGCTAAAATGTGTTTAAAAAATAAAACTGTAAACAACAAAAGTTTTGATGAGTATATTGCACTTCAGTTGAAAATATATGAACAAGAAAAAATTATTTCTGAATATTGTGAAAAAATAACGCTAATTTATGAAGCAATGGCAACACAAGTTCTATGTTCTTCTGAAAATGAAGAATATCAATGAAATTTTTCAGCCCAAAGTAGTTCATTTTATGGAGAAGAAAAATGCTAAGGTATAATAAGTTAATATTTGAAATAATGAAATAAAATATTATATAGTTTTATGTGAATGAAACATTTATCAATGTAATAGCAAATGCTTCTGTGTGTGTGTTTATGTAGTGCTGTTTTTTATATAAGTATTCATTGAATTAGAAGAGTTAAAAACTAAAACATTTGAAAAATCGCATGGACCATTTGTGAAAAACCTTGATGAAGTTCTATGTGGTCTTAATGTTCAAAGACAAGCTTGCTACGGAAAATGCTTTATCGGGAATCATGTTCATAAAATGTTAAAGGTTTTTCCATACATATTTTTGCATACTTGTAAATATAAATTGTATAAATATTTTTGTAAATATATAATGTATACAAGTACTAATTCTGTAAATTATAAAATTTATTTTTCATCTATTAGTTAAGCAGTGTACTACATCTTTGCAATTCAATACCTAAGATAGTAACAGATCTTGGATTTATTGATACAGATGTACATAACGAGGCAAAGGTCTTAAGTGAGAAATTTGTAAATTTGTTCTCCAAATATGGTACATGCTACAACTTTATGAATTCAAGTGAAATAATTAATAATAATCCATTATTAGAATTAGGTAAAAATACATATTTATAAACTGTTTGTATTAAGTTACTTGTATTAAATTTCCTCTTGCTTGCATAATTATTCTTACTTTGTTTTTCACGTTTTTTAATTTAATTTTTTTTTTGGAATCAGAAGGAGCCATTAGAGAATTAATTTCCAATTAATTCTCCAATTTCCAAGCCATTGGAGAATTACTTTCGTAAAAAATGGCCCAATGAGTCCGTTACGCCAAAAATGCATTTATTAGAAAACCATTGTGTTGATTTCATTAGAAATTGGGGTTTAGGTCTTGATATTTATGGAGAGCAAGGCTTAGAAAGCATGCATGCTGAATATGAACACCACCTTCTGCCATATGAAAGGAAAACAAAGACTACAAAGTATTCTGTCCAATCATTACATCAAAAACTCCCCAGAAGCTTTGGAAATTCGTCCAACTATTCAAGAAAGAAAAACTTATAAAAGAAAAGCCTTGTGATGTTTCATAGATAATTGTATATACGATAGTAATTGCATAACGACTTAATTTTAATGTTTATTGTTAAAAATGTATATATATATATATATATAAATGTATGTATGTATGTGTGTATATATATATATATATATATATATATATATATATATATATATATATATATATATATATATATATATATATATATATATATATATATATATATATATATATATATATATATATATATACACACATACATATATTTATATATATATATATATATATATATATACACACATACATATATTTATTATATTTGGAAATATATATATATATATATATATATATATATATATATATATATATATATATATATATATATATATATACACACACATACATATATTTATTATATTTGGAAATATATATATATATATATATATATATATATATATATATATATATATATATATATATATATATATATATATATATATATATATATTTCCAAGTATAATAAATATTTTGTATACTAGACAACAAAGAATATTTCATTTTATATTTATTAGATTGTTATTCCTTAAAGTTTTCGCGGACATCTTAGAAAGTTTCTATAGTTACTTTCGGAAGTTTTAGGGGGAAAACGTATATTTTTATTTTACGAAAAAAAGTATATAAAAAAAATAATCGGTTCTTCAAAATTTGACAGAATCTCCAAATACCTTAACTCCTTCTCTTAAACATTTCAGCTTTTCTCAAAAAATTCATTTAAGTACTTATTTATCAAGAATTACTGACTTCCCTAAAATTTTTAACTAAAAAAGCTGAAAAGTTCTAGATCCTATAAAATAGGGATAAATGTTTTTTTTATATATTTTTTTTTTTATTGAAAACTAGTATAACCTAATATTTGATAAAATAGAAAAATTTAATAAACTATTTTTATCAATAAGTATTTAAAATTTGTTAAAAAAAGTGATTTTTATGTTTTTTTTTACGTTCCGCATCTTTATTGAATAATTAACCAAATAAATATTTGTCAATGCGCATGCCCAGAATAAAGTTCCATTACTAAACTGAAATGTGACGCTTTTTGAAGACCTCCCCCCTATGAGCGTACGTACTTTATGGACGACCCCTAACTACTTCACTTAATATATTCAGTTTTGTTTTGAAAATATCTTTTACAGCCTTCTCACAATCACTCCAGTTTTCTTCAGGGGTTTCTTTTATGCCATCGATACAAAAGTTGTTACGTCTCGAGCGATTCTCGATAGGTTGTTTTTTCAACATCAAAATTTCATTATCACATTTTGTTTTAATAAGAATTATTTCATCCCTAGCTTTTTCTTCTTGGAAATTTAAACTGACTTTTATTTCCTTAACTTCATTTTCAATTCTTCGAATATTTAACTTGTTATTGTTGATTTCCATTTTGTCTGATCTTGCAATTAAAATAATTTTATCTAATCTTGCAGTCGCTGATTTTATTTAGAAAGTTCGAACTTATTTTTAAAGTGAAGTTTTTTTCATCATCTTTTAGTAATCTCTCTGTTTCTGCAAGTTAACTTTTTTTTTGTTCTTCTAGTTTGCTTGTGATAATTTTTCTATATTTTTAATATTTGGGTAATTCCATGAAAAAGTGAGGCAGTCATTTCAGTTACCCCTTCAATTTTTTTTAAATTTTACCCAGTGGTATCTATAAATGAAACATGAAAAAATGCAAAATTTGAGCTCTCAAATCCAAACGGTTCAAAAGTTATGATGTTTTGAAATTCAGCCATAAACGTTCCTTTTTTTACGAAGTCCGCCATTATGGATTTTGTAGAAAAAAGAAAGTTACAATATGTAAAATAATATAAATAATAAAAAAAAGGGCTCGAGCAAGAAGAAGACATCAGTTTGTCCTATTACCGAACCTTATTATAGCTCCAATACATGTTGCTTTTTACAGTAAAATATATAAAATTGTGATAAATGCTTATGTTAAATATATATAAAATATGTAAAACTACGTTTCATAATTGATATAACTGTTAATATAAAAACTCTTTTTGAAAAATAAATTTAGAACAAATAAAAGTAAATGAAAATAAAACAAACAAGTTGTGCTTATATTATTTTACCAAGTCCGAAAAGATAATAAAAAACGCTTTGATTTAGATTTAAACTGTTCAAGTGTATTTTTCTTGGTAGTAACAATCCGAAGGAAAATATTTCACAGATAAGGTCCGCGGTGTTGGACTGAGAATGAATTTAGCTTTAATGTAAACTTTGTGATGACAAAGTTGTTATATGAGAATCTAGTAGGGTATTTATGACTTATTTCGCTAGAGTAGTGTTGAAATATTGGTGGAGATAACCCATATTTTATTTTGATTATTTTTAGTCCATATTTGAGGTTCACAAGACACTTTTTTACTTACTCTAAAGACAATTTTAAAGGCATGTTTTTGTTTACTGTTGAGAATTTTAAACTTAGTATAATTTGTGCTTGCCCAGGCCATGTCACCAAAGCTTAAGTGACTTTGTATTAATGAAAAATATAATCTTTTAAAGACCATAATATTTAGGAAAGGTTTTGCTTTATACATTAATGATTAAACATTAATAGTTAAAAAAAGGTAACAGAATTTATCTTTGTTTGCCGACGATAAAAATTTATTTCTTACCAATAATGATATCAAACATCTATATAAGTAAATATTTGGTTTAGGCAAACCAAACTCTCACTTAATGTTGAGAAAACGAATTATACCTTATTCCATAAAAATACACAAGAAATAAACATTCCTCTTAAGTTGCCCGAATTTAAACTTTAATTAAATGATAAACTAGTTTAAAAGCGAGCAAATATAAAATTCTGAGGAACTTTTGTCAATAAAAATTTATCCTGGCTTTCCCAGATAAAATATATATAGTAAAAAATTACCAAAACTATTGGCGTAGTGTATCGAGTCCGACCCATATGCCAATATGTTAAGTTTCAAATTGATATATTATGTGCTAATTCGCTGTTTCATCAACTGTGCAAATATATCATAGGCAAGTACGCTAACAACAAAACTTTGAAAAATGTATAGGCTACAAAAACACGCTTTCCGAATCATATACGAATATTTCTCTAAACATAAACGAAAACATGCAAAATCTTTTATAAAAGATATGAAAACGATGAAAAGTAATCTACTTTTTATGTATAGATACTAAACAACTTCTTGCCAGAAAACTTTAACAATAAATTTATAATTAAATCTAAATGAAAAGTATAATCATCTAAGATCAAATAAAAATAACAACTATCAATAGTCTCGGAAATGTAATAAACTCTCAGAATTTTGTATATCTTATCGAGAACCTAAATTATGAAATGACCGTCAAAAGAAAAATAAATTTATTATGAAATCCTGAAATTCATTTAAGTTTCAAAGCAAAATTTTTTTTTAATTCTTTTTTATGATAAGAAAAGTTTTCGTTTTTTCAAAACTAATTTATTTTTGTTTCACCATTTTAACGGTAACTTTGATGTAACGAGCCCTATCTATAACCTTATTTTAGTTATAACCTTATTTTATTGTAATTGCAGTATATACTTTTGTAATTCTTTTATATATTTATATGTGCATTGTAAAAATAATATTCATACTACGTTAAACCAAACAAAATTAAGGTGTTTTGTTGTCTTAAAACACCTTAAATTTCAAGCTTGTGATATCTACTTGGGAACCTCACTGAAACTAACATAAAACACTAAACCCAGACAGGGTAACCCAGAAAATTACGGCGTGGTACCCGTGCGTCGTGGTTTGCTGGATTGGCTAACACATACATACATACATACATACACACATACATATATACATACGTACAAACATACATGCACACATACATACAAACACACATACATACATGCATACATACATACATACATACATACATACATACATACATACATACATACATACATACATACATACATACATACATACATACATACATACATACATACATACATACATACATACATACATACATACATACATACATACATACATACATACATACATACATACGTACAAACATACATGCACACATACATACAAACACACATACATACATGCATACATAAATACATACATACACACAAATTTATACACACAAACATACATACAAGCATACATACATACATACATACATACATACATACATACATACATACATACATACATACATACATACATACATACATACATACATACATACATACATACATACATACATATATACATACGTACAAACATACATGCACACATACATACAACACACATACATACATGCATACATAAATGCATATATACACACAAATTTATACACACAAACATACATTCAAGCATACATACCAACATACATACAAACATACATATATACATACGTGCATACAAACATACATGCACACAAACATTCAAACACACATAGATACATGCATACATAAATACGTACAAACATACATTTATACATTATACCTAAGATTGTGACTTATTTATGTATGTATGTATGTATGTATGTATGTATGTATGTATGTATGTATGTATGTATGTATGTATGTATGTATGTATGTATGTATGTATGTATGTATGTATGTATGTATGTATGTATGTATGTATGTATGTATGTATGTATGTATGTATGTATGTATGTATGTATGTATGTATGTATGTATGTATGTATGTATGTATGTATGTTTATACGTATTTATGTGTGTTCGCACGTTTTTATTATCTCATTGATTGTTATCATGTATGTGCGTATGTGTGTATGTATTTATTACGTCATTAATCTTTGTTTTTTTTCTCTTTTGCTTTGCCTTACTAATTGACGTTACCTAGCGTTCACTCGGTAGCTAACTCGGTACCGTTCACTCGGTAGCATTCTTTACAATAAAAATGCAAATAATTGGGTAATTCCATGTAAAAGTGGAACAAAAAATTGAAATTTTTCAGTCACCAAGTAAACAGATTTCTTTCCAATTTCTCTCAGATATCTTTCAAATGTGAACCAGTGGTACCTATCAATATAACAAAAAATATATAAAGTTTGTAGTAGTACTTTTAATTGAATAATTTAAGATCTAGTGGAAGCAGGCCGAAAATTGGTACCTGACCAATTTTGAGGGTGCTGAATTCAGAAATGTAAATAAAATAGGGAAATTTAAATTTTTTGATAGTTATTAGGTGATCCTAGGCTATCTTTATAAAAATGATGATTTTGGTTTCTTAAAGCCTAATAAAGATATGTCATTTTAAAATTTAGACAAAAAATTTCTTTATTATGGCCTCTATTCTCTATTATAGAGTTTATAGCGATACTTTTTGTGTGAATAATTTAAGTTCTAGTAGAGAAATATGACTGAAAACTTGTACCTGACCATTTTTAAAATGTGTTAAATACAAAGATGAAGTTCTCTTCATCCATAAAATTAACCCATTTTCTAATATTTTAGAATAATTTTTGAATTTAAAATGGTATAATATTACTTAACCATAAAACGGGGTAACGTTTTCACGAATTGCCTGACTCTCATAGGTTCAATTGCAGTGTGTAAAAACAGTTTATTAAGGTTGGTTTTGATATATAAATAAAGTTTTGTGAAGTGAGTTATCATGAGAAATATAGTTTTGCAACGCCTGCTGTGATGTATAAATATAGTTTTGGGACGTCAGTTATGTCGTCTAAGTATAGTTTTGAAACAACAGTTAACAATAACAAATTTCAACAAAAAAAGTTATTTTAATTTTAGATTAAATAATTATTAAATCTTGTTTGGTAATTCAGTTTCTTAGTCATGACAAACAGCCAACAGTGCTCCATTGGAATCAACCTAGAAGTGAATGTCATCTAACAACATATACATTGTTGCTGGGAATTGAACCTTTTGAAGATATTTCTGAATATGAAAGAGAAATAATAATGTGGAGGACTGGGCTCTCAATAATAAATGTCAAACCAACAACTTTTCTCCATCATCAAATAAACATGTTTATTTGAAGCGTTATAAAACTAAATTAACACGGTGCTGCAATCCATTTAACACTCGTAACAAAGTTATAAAAGGTATTTATAGTAATATAACTTTTAGTTTTGTGAAAATGTTGAGAGTTACAATAAAAAAATTATTGGCAGCCAAATTCTATTTTAGCTATATTTAACCTTTTAGCTGATTTCTGAAAGTGCATTATTAAATGTTATACAATTTTAAACTTTTTAAGGTTTTATTAAAATTTTTATACATATTAAAAGAGTTCTTCCCTTTTTTTAGGTAGTCTTCGTGAAATCAACTTGGATTCAGCAAAGTACCTATGCTGTAAAGGCAAATTCGTAGTTCCAGGTGAAAAATTTTGTCCACAATGTAGACATAAGTTAGCATCAAGTAAAGAATCAGAAGAGAACGAGTTGGAGAATTAATTGAAGATAAAATGGAAAAAGAAATTATACTAGAATCAACAAGATGATTGCTCAACAGTACTTTATGCGAACTCTAGTGTCTCCTCTAAAAGTTTTTAGAGGAGACACTTTCAATTTACCCAAAATCTCTAAGCAAGTCTTCACTTGGAAAGAGAAAGATAAAGCAAGTTGAAGGAGCAGTTATTAAGAAGCTTTCAACTGCTCTGGATGTAACCAAATCCGATCTTGTTGCACCAAAAAATGAAGTTCTAAAGGAAATTCAAACCAAACCTGGCGATCTAGACTTCCTTGTATAATGCATGAAAGAAAAACTTAAGGTTTCTAACAGGAGGCAGCAACTTCAAATTTTGACATTAACCCCGAAATCTTGGTCTATCAGAAAAGCAGCAAAAGAGTTTTCAGTTTCCAAACACAAAATTCGAAATGTAAAGTTTTACGCGACCAAAAAGTTATCATAGCATACCCTGATGTGGTTGAACGGCATTGAATCAGTTAAGATGTTATAGAAATTGTAAAGCTTTTTTACTGTGACGATGAGTATTCAAGGCAAACGCCAGGTAAAAAATACTATGTAAGTGTTGGGGAAAAAAAATACATGTCAAAAAAATTTATTTTGTGTAACTTAAAGGAGCTCTATGTGGCATATAAGACAAAGTACCCAGGCCATAAAATTGGATTTTTTTAATTTTGCAGTCTTCGGCCTAAACGGTGCATCCTTTCTGGTCCAAAAGGTACACATTTTGTTTGTGTGTGTACAATACACCAAAATGTTAAATTAATGTTGAGCGCTATAGGCCTTGAAACATCTTACCATGAAATCATTAAAAAGATTGCCTGCAGCAGAAAATCTAAAGTTTGTATGATTCACCGATGCAATAGTTGTTTTGACATACAAGCTGCCAAAAATTATTTCCAGAAAAATCTCACACAAAATGATGACCAAAAGAACAATATGACACGGATGAAAATGAACAGTCAGTGGATTTAAAATAGTGGACAACAACAGATAGAACTATTAACAATAAAACTTCCATTAAATGAAAAACTTGATAATATTACTTCTCATTCATTTATAGCAAAATTACAATCTAGCTATCTAAAGCATCTCAAAGAAACAATTAGTATTAATAAGGCTCTTGCGCTGGCAGATTTTGCAGTGAAATACACTTTTGTTGTACAAGACGAGATACAGAGTTACTATTTGAGCAAGAGTCAATGTTCCCTTCATCCAGTTGTCATCTACTACAAGAAAGTGAAATTGGAAATATCTTCTTTTTGTGTAATTTTAGATGATTTGAATCATAATATTGAATTTATCAATGAAGTTATGCATAAAACCATTAATCATATAATAACTCATCTTTGTCCCACAACTACAAAAATTCATTATTTTTCTGGTGGCTGTGCAGGGCAGTATTAAAACTGCAAACATTTTTACCATTTATGTCAACACGCTCAAGATTTTTCTGTTCGTTGCATCTGGAATTTTTTAGCAACAAGCCATGGCAAATCTCCATGCGATGGAATAGGTGGCACTGTTAAAAGGCTTGTTGCAACAGCTAGCTTGCAGAGTCCAACCACAGGTCATATACTGTCTTCTCAAGCAATGTTTGAATACTGTCAAAAGTCAATCAGTAGGATTACGTTTGTGTACGTTACTGCTGAAGAAATAGAGCTAGTAAAAAATAAACTTACTGATAGGCTTGTAATAGCAACCACTATTCCTGGGACAAGAAGTTTCCATTAATTTATACCATCTTCTCATTCATTATAAAAATGAAAAGAGTATTCGATGATGATGATTTTTCACTAACATTTAAATTCCTCAAAAAACAAAAATATGAAACTATTAAAATTGACAATGTTATGATGTCACAATACCTATTTTGCAAATACAACAATTTACTGGCTTGGTATGGTTTCTGAAGTTGATAAAAAGAATAATGATTTTATGGTAAAGTTTATGCATCCACATTATCCAAGTTGGTCGTACTACTGGTCAAGGTGGGATGATAATTGCTGGGTGCCAAGAATGAATGTCATTTCTTTTGTTAAAACACCTTTAACATCTTCTGGGCGTCCGTACCAAATCTCAAAAGAAGATGAAACTCTATTTGAACAAGTTTTATCTTTTCAGTGAAAGTTGATTAACATTTTACTCTCATTATTTAAATGATTTAAACTTCAATTTTAGCAATATTTAGTTATTCCTTTTCATTTTTATTTTTGAGCTTTTTTCAATAAAGCAGGTTTTTAATTTTTTTCAAAAAAGTTTGCATTTTAGTTTTTTATTTTTTAACACAACATTTGAGCATGCAACCTAAAATTTTAGCACGCAACCAATATTTTGAAATAATAACTGATTACTAAAATAACAAAATAATAAATTATTTTTTCAATGTGTTGTATAGTAAATTATATTTCCATGTATACTTTTGAAAATATTGATCATAAATATGCAAGTTATGCAAAGCAATATAATTTTTTATTTTCTTTCAGCGACCTAAACTTTTCCAAAACATCTTATTTCACACTGAGAGTAAGGCAACTTCAGAAATAAGTGAAATGCAAATTATGATTACAAAAAAAGGAATTTTAAAATTATAAAATGTGTTTTTGTGTTTTTGTAGCCTATACATTTTTCAAAGTTTTGTTGTTAGCGTACTTGCCTATGATATATTTGCACAGTTGATGAAACAGCGAATTAGCACATAATATATCAATTTGAAACTTAACATATTGGCATATGGGTCGGACTCGATACACTACGCCAATAGTATTGGTAATTTTTTACTATATATATTTTATCTGGGAAAGCCAGGATAAATTTTTATTGACAAAAGTTCCTCAGAATTTTATATTTGCTCGCTTTTAAACTAGTTTATCATTTAATTAAAGTTTAAATTCGGGCAACTTAAGAGGAATGTTTATTTCTTGTGTATTTTTATGGAATAAGGTATAATTCGTTTTCTCAACATTAAGTGAGAGTTTGGTTTGCCTAAACCAAATATTTACTTATATAGATGTTTGATATCATTATTGGTAAGAAATAAATTTTTATCGTCGGCAAACAAAGATAAATTCTGTTACCTTTTTTTAACTATTAATGTATAATCATTAATGTATAAAGCAAAACCTTTCCTAAATATTATGGTCTTTAAAAGATTATATTTTTCATTAATACAAAGTCACTTAAGCTTTGGTGACATGGCCTGGGCAAGCACAAATTATACTAAGTTTAAAATTCTCAACAGTAAACAAAAACATGCCTTTAAAATTGTCTTTAGAGTAAGTAAAAAAGTGTCTTGTGAACCTCAAATATGGACTAAAAATAATCAAAATAAAATATGGGTTATCTCCACCAATATTTCAACACTACTCTAGCGAAATAAGTCATAAATACCCTACTAGATTCTCATATAACAACTTTGTCATCACAAAGTTTACATTAAAGCTAAATTCATTCTCAGTCCAACACCGCGGACCTTATCTGTGAAATATTTTCCTTCGGATTGTTACTACCAAGAAAAATACACTTGAACAGTTTAAATCTAAATCAAAGCGTTTTTTATTATCTTCGGACTTGGTAAAATAATATAAGCACAACTTGTTTGTTTTATTTTCATTTACTTTTATTTGTTCTAAATTTATTTTTCAAAAAGAGTTTTTATATTAACAGTTATATCAATTATGAAACGTAGTTTTACATATTTTATATATATTTAACATAAGCATTTATCACAATTTTATATATTTTACTGTAAAAAGCAACATGTATTGGAGCTATAATAAGGCTCGGTAATAGGACAAACTGATGTCTTCTTCTTGCTCCAGCCTTTTGTTTTATTATTTATATTATTTTGTATATTGAAAATTTTAACGGAAAAATTAGAAAAGAAAAAATAATAATAATAATAATAAGATAACCGTGTGCTCAAAAAATGTTTTGTTTGGATAAATATTGTCGTCTTTTTTTAGAATTTTATATCGAGTGTTTTAAAATTATTATTCTGTTGTTTTTCTTTATAAAATTCATTGACATTGAAGACGTGATAATTTTCTAACTTTTCAGTCAACTTTCAATATTTATTTTCTATGTTCCTGCCAAATTTCATTAAAAATAATCGCACGTTTGTACCCTATTTTTGCACGCAGCAAAGGTACCTAATGTTCTTCTGAAAGCTTAAGGGATGGGGGTGTTTTACGGGTATACTAAGCTATTTAGCTGTAAATTTTTCAGGTGATTTTTTTCTACTGCACATAATCATGCTCGTACGGGGAGGGGGGTGTTGTTGTTGGGTACAATCGGCCCTATTTTTTTACCGAATTCTCTTTGTTTCACGCAAGTTTTATTATAAAAATTGAGCAAGATTTTTATTTGTTATTTACAAAACTGCTTTTTTTCCAAAAGTGACCCTCTACCCCTCTACCCTAAACGAATCACTTAAAACAACTGCTGAACTCGTCGATAAGCTTTTTAAAATAAAAATATGTAAAACTAAGAGTAAACGTTTTATTTTTTTTGGCGGTGTATAAGTCTAGTGATGCGTGTAAAAATATTTTATATATATTTATGTTAAAAAAAAATTATCATTTCCGTAGAAAAATTGATACGTGGAAACTCGCTTTTATGCTACAGTTAAACTATTAAATAGTTAATCAAAAAGGTATAATTGACTTGTCCATTAAATTAAAATTTCTAAATAAATAAAAAATAACATTAAACTTTCTGTGAGCTACTTTATAAACTGCTTAACACGTATACCTTATATTTGATGATAATTTGATCTAATGATAATTTGAAATGTCAAATATTAGTTTCATCTAATGTTAATTTGAAAATAATGTTAATTGCACGCAAACCTTTTAAAATTTGTGACTTTGGATACAAATCCAATAACTTAATATGACTTGTATCAAATTGTCAGAAAATGTAAACTAGAATAATTTGACTTTATAAAAGTATTTTGCATGGTAATAAAGATATATCATCTTATGATGTTGCTTATTTTACATATATTTGCGGTTGCAAACAGTATCTTTGCACTTTCTTTTTTCTTGTTACAGTTTTTACTGTAAAGAAATTTATCAAATAACACAAAACCTTTTAAATAACGGTTTAGTATTTGCTTTTAATCTTGGATTTAAAGTACTTGTCGTTTTGCTTCCACTAATTTTAAATGCGTTTGATTTAAGCATAGTATTATCTTTTTCTAACTTTTTGTTGAGCATTTTTTTTGCAATTGTTCGAAAAAGATACTCAACATTATCGTCACGTTTGGCTGAACATTCTATAACCAACTCAATATTTTCAAGCAACGCAAAGTTTAATGCCATGTCTTCTGATATTACTCGTTCATCAACAAGATCGTTTTTATTACCAACCAAAATTCGTGTCATATCGCCATGACTACAAACCTCTCGTGACCAAGATTGTAGTTCAAATAAAGAATTTGCATTCTCAAGTGAATATACTAATATAGCACCGTCAGCATTTCTGTAATAACTTGTTGTTAAGCTTTTAAACTTTTCACTTCCTGCACTATCCCAGATTTTTAACTAAAAACAAATCCAGAAGAAAGATATTAATTGGTTTTTTAACCGAGATTTAAACCCATGAATTATATTTATAGCTACATATAAGTATTGTGTGTTGTTTGTTGTATGTTGATTTGTATAAAGAGTGATTTCGATTATCGAAATGTTTAAACCAAATTTAATAAGAAGATTCATTATGATGATAATATACATTTAAAAAAACGTTAAAATAATTTATTTTATTAAAAGTATGCTTAATATTAGTGACCAAAAAACAGCAGTTAAAAGAAAATGAATGTGAAGAAGAAAATTACTGTGATAGTCAAGGTTGTGAAGGCTGAGATGGTGAATCGATTTGTTTTCATTTCTTGTTTCTGTTAAAATAATGGTGTTTGAGATCAAATTAAGACATGATTAAATAAGAAACAGTGTACGCTTACTTCTACTTTAACTCCATCTAAATCAATAACTTTAGTGCCAAGATCTATACCTATTGTTGATACTTCGATTTCTGGACAATATCGTTTTACATAGCGTCGCATCAAAGCTGTTTTTCCAACACCTGATTGCCCTACTAATATTATTTTAAATGATACAGCTGCAGCCATGCTTCAAATATAAACTTTTTTTTTTTTG
>NC_088927.1:50830000-50852500 GCF_038396675.1 Hydra vulgaris | reverse complement strand
ATATGGAACACAGAATGAAAAAGTGTTTTTTTTTTAAGATGAAAAAAAGTTTAACTTAGATGGGCCTGATTGTTTTACGTATTGTTCGCATAATTTAAAAATAAAACAAAAAACAGATAGCATTACTATAAGCAAAGGAGGAGGTTATTATTAAACTTTGGAGGAGGGACAGTTATGGAGTAGGCTGGATATTGTTTCCACGGAAAAATGACAATACATGAAAGCAAGAAGTTACGAAGTTCTTTTAGAGGATGTTTCAATCGAGTTTAGTGAAGGTTTACCTACTGAAAATTGAATTCTCCACAAAGATAAGCGGCGAATCACACAGCACGAAGTGTAAAACAATGGCACCATGAAAAAAATATACATGTTTTGGATTGGCCATCACGTTCATCTGACTTGAACTCTATTGAAAATTTATGAGGAATATTAGCGCGAACTATAAATAACACAAACTATATATAATAATGACGAAAAACTTTACACCAGCACAACTTAAAAAAATCCTTGAAAAACATGAGAATACTATGATGAAAATTTTTAATGATCGGATTGAAAAAATGGAAATTAAATTTAATAACTTAAAAGATGAAAACTTTACGTTAAAAAAAGAATTATCTAAGGTACAGAAAGCTGTTGAATTTATTAGTATAAGCTATGATAAAATAATAATTAAACTTACATAAATAAATAAAACAGAGTCGAAAAAATCACTAGATGGAAGTAATATTGAAAACGGAAACAATAACATAAAAGAGAAAATAGCAGAACTAGGAGACAGAAGCCGAAACAATTTAAGATTTGTTGAGATTGAAGATAAGCTAATGAAACTTGGGAAGAAAGTGAGCAAAAAATCAAAGAATTCCTCAATACAAAGCCTAATATACAAGAAAAAATTTTAATGGATAGAGCCCATCGAGCTGGAAAAGAAACAGGAAAAAACAAATCAATTGTTAATCAGTTTCAAAACTGCAAAGACAAAGCCCTAGTGTTAACCAAATTTACAACGATGAAGCTTTGGATCGCGGGGTTGTACGTTAACGAAGACTTTAGCAATTTTACAATGGATTTACGCAGAAAGCTTTTCAAAGAAGCGAAAGAATTGAGAGCTAAAGGTAAGTATGCTGAAGTAACTTACGCGTTAATTACGCGTTAATTACGCGTGAACTATTCTTTTAATATTCTATAATCAAATTTAAAAAACAAAAATGGATGACTACGAATTCTTTACTTTTAATATTCACGATAAACACTTAAACTCAGATCTTAATTCAGATCCAGATGTCAACTTTTTCATGTGAACACATGTTGTTCTTATCTTTATCCCAACAAGTTAAAAGAATTTCTTAATAAAAATGGCACTGAAAATCAAACTATCAGAACCTTCACATTAATATTAGAAGTCTAAATAAAAATTTTGAAAAGTTTTTTGATTTTTTAGATAAAACTGAAAATATTTTTAATATAATTTGCTTAACAGAAACATGGATTTCTTCGAATGAGTTTAAAAATAATTCTATTTTCCATCTTCCAGGTTTCGAAACAATTTTGTTAGAAATAAAGAAAAAAAATAAACAGGGTGGAGGAGTTCTGATTTACGTTAAGGAATACATTGAACATAACTTTAGGAATGATACGTGCGTTTCTGACGGTGATAAAGAATATTTAACTATTGAAATTTTAAACAATAAATAAAAAAGTACTCTATTAGGCTGCTGTTACAGACCACCGATGGTGCGTCTGAAAATCTTAGTTTCTGTTTACATCAAAATATCATTCACAAAGGTAGCAAAGAAAACAAAACTATTTTTATGATTGGAGATTTCAGCGTGAACTGTTTAATTTATAGTAAAGATAAGAAGTAAAAAGTTTTATGATGAAATATTTATGGCAGGAGCTCTTAAGGTGGAGGCAGGAGCTCTTTCTTTAATTAATCTCCCTACTAGAATAACCAAAACTTCAACGACGTTGATTGATAATATTTTTACAACAGATATTTATAATAGGAAATTGCAAAAAGGAATTATAAAAACCGACATATCCGATCATTTCCCTATTTTTCTAACAATCCATAACTGTATCCATAACAAAATTCAGAACATATTTAAGTAAAAAAAGTTTAACCCAACTCTACTACTCATTTATACATAGTTATTTAAATTATGCAAATATTGTATGGGGAAGAACAGAAAAAAGTAAGTTACAATGTCTTTACCCCCGTCAGAAGCATGCGATCCGTTTAATTAATTTTGTGGATCGATACACTCATTCCAAACCTTTTTTTATTGAAATGAAAATTCTCAATATATATGAGCTTAATGTATTTAATGTCTTATGCTTTATGTATTTGTGGAAAAATGACTTATCCTTATCTGTCTTTAAGGTGGTAGGCCTATGTAAACCTTTTTATTAGCATCAAATTTATATTTACAATAAAACTAAGCAGTTGTTAACAATAATTATACAGCTAAACATAAAATCAGAAAAAAATATGTAAAAAAGTGTCTCACTTGCCTCAAAATTTTATTAAAAAGTGTGAAAAAAACGAAAACTTCAAAACACAATTTCTCAAAAATGACAATAAATCAAAACTCCAAATTTGGTATGGTAGTTCTATATATGTACAAAATTCATTTGCCATAGGATTTTTAAGTTTGCCCCCCTAGTTCAGATTATATTGACTTTTAAGCTTGAATATATATTTTTATGAAAAAACTCTGGCAGATGAAACCACATTGTAGCGCCCCCAAAAAAGAAATTTTAAAAATCCTATGACAAATGAATTCTACATGTATGAAGAACATCTCCTGAAAATTTGAGCTTAATTGCTTAATTTATACTGGAGATATTATGTTTTAAAGTTTAAAAAAAAACTAAAAATCTCAAAATGAGAAAAATCAAGTTAAAAATTAAAAATCAAAATTTATGTCAATAAACACTCCTTAAAAGCTAACAGAGCTATATGAATCTGTTTTTTCAGTATTTAAGTATTCCTTATGAAGAGATCTAAATTTTTTTTCTTTGCTTTTTGCATATTGAAGTTGATTTACAACGCTTGTTTACAATGCGCTTTTGGTCCTTTAAAACCAGTTTTGGAATAGTCACAGATCCTTACAATCCAAAGTAACTTAAAACAAATTTTACCCCATCTTCACTATCATTATAATGAACTATTGCAGAGTTTATACAAAGTTCAAATGTTCTTCTACTTACAAAAATGTTTTTAGGTCCATAGAGTCCATAAAATTGAATGAAATGCTTCATTTGAATTTTGGGTTTGACATTTTCTTTTTATACCACAAACAATATAAATAGTTTAATATGACAATTATTATAAGATACAATTGTTATGACTTAAAATTATTATGACTTAAAAGCATGACCAAAAACACCGCAGATCCCTATTAATTTGGAAGCTTCACAAGATTTGTCATTTTGGCCATCTAATTTGGGTAAAAAAATGTCTTAACTTTTCGTTGCTATGGCGTTGCTAAGGCAAATAAACAAACTAGCTAATAAAATATGTTGTTTTAAACCCTTTTAGTTTGATCAAAACCTAAACAAGTTATATATCAGCAGATAGATGATAAATTTTTACATAAATACAATATTTTACCTATTTTTTCAATTTTTAATAAAAAAAATCTCTATTTTTCATAGGCCTACCACCTTAAAGATCTCTTTTGTGAAAAACCAATAAATAAATATGCACTTAGAAATAATTTTCTCATATATGAACCTTTTTGTCGAACCAAGTTTAATAAGTTTTGTATTGCTTATCGCGCACCGTATCTTTGGAATAAGATTGTTTTGTCAAATTTTGATATATTTCACACTTGTCCCACTTTCAAATATAAACTGAAAAATTTTATTTTATCTACTGATGATGTAGTCAAGTACTTCTAATTGATATTTTGTAATCTTTGTTTAGAACTTTTATTTTATTGTAAAATACGCTTTATGAAACGTTTTAATTTTTGTTTTTATCTTATATATAAATGATATAGATTCTATATATAGTAACGTCAGATTTATTTATACGAAATTTTATTTTATTCATATAGCATCGTCGGATTTATTTACGCTGTTTATTTAAATTTTTTTTTTACTTATTTTTGCTTTGCTGTAAAATGTCTAAAGCTGTAAAAGGTTCTGATGATAAGATCATTATGATCTTCTTTCAGATGCCTTGTTTGTTTGTTTGTTTATAAAATACGACAATTGTAAACGAGCAAAAAAAAAAAAAAAGTATCTTGAAAATAACCCCGACAGACAAAATATAATAAAAAAACATGTCTTCAACGAGAGTAATATCAATTATCACTTCTGCATTGGAAACATATTAACTTAAATGATAACGCAAATACAATATATAATAAATTCTTTGGTACGTTCTTCTCAATATACAATGCAAACTTTCAACTTTGTAAAAAAATAATAAAATTAAAACCCTTGAATAGTCCATGGATTACCAAAAGACTTAAAATATCCTCTAAAATCAAATAAAAACTATATATAAAATATTTAAAAACAAAATCAGATGAAAACCAACAAAAATATAAAAATTACCAACATTTATTTGAAAAAAGTCGTAAAAAACTAAAAAAAAAATTATAATTATTATAATTATAATTTAATTAGTAAATTTAAAAACAACTCAAAAAATAATTGGAGAACGTTGAAAGAAATAACAGGAAAAAAAGCAAAAACAAATTCAAACTCCCTTCTTAAGTAAATAAAATAAATAAAACAAATATAGGGAACACGGGGCAAGATGGCGAACGTTTGGAAAAGCCTGATTTATTGTAAAACTATCAGTCATGAAACAGTAATGCTTTGTCAGTGTGTTCATGATACCATAATAATTCATTACCTGCATTGATTTTTAATTAGCAATTTGAAAAATTTGAAATAAAATTTAAAACATTAAGTTCATAAATTTGTTATCTGGTCACGTGACCGGGGCAAGATAACTTATTTTACAAATTCTGCCTCCAATTTTATAAAAGTTTAAAAAATACTTACTAAACTAACTAAAGTAACACAGAATAAACACGCTCCACAAAAAAAATGTCTAAAAAAGTTTCACCTGAAGGACACCATTCAATTTGAATAACCGGAAGCAAGGTATTTTTTTTTAGCGCAAAAAGTAAACTTATGCGCATAAAATTGCGTTAATAATATTTTAAAAAACCAATTGGCGTTTTAAAATACAAGATGAAAATATAGTTTTGTTTTCACCCTTTTTTCAGTTTTTTTGTTGAGTTGTTTTATGGAAAATCATCTTGCCCCATTCACTATCTTACCCCGTGTTCCCCTATATGAACCAAACGAAATTGTAAACGAGTTTAATAAATATTTCTTTGATAAAGGAACTAAATTGGCAAAAAAGATTCCTATTACGGAAAAAACTTCTTGTGATTTCTTATAGCCTATAAATAATTCGCTTTTTATAGATAATTTATATTTTGACTTATCTTCTGATGAGTTTGAGAAAGCTTACAAATCTCTTTCAAAAAAAAAACAAAGCTAGGGTGCGGACGAAATAAATGGCAACATAGTCATAGATTGCTTTGAAAATTTAAAATGTATTCTTTAGTCTTCAGGGCAACTATACAGCAAGGTGTGTTCTCCGACCAATTAAAAATAGCTAAAGTTACTCCTATTTACAAAGACGGGAAAAAATCAAATATTAGTAATTATCGCCCTATCTCAGTTTTTTCAATCCTCTCGAAAATTTCAGAAAGAATTATTTACAATAAACATACAATTATCTTAATCTAAATAAACTTCTATATAAAAAACAATTCGGTTTTAAAAAAAAATTGTTCAACTGAACAAGCCATTACACAGTTCATTCGTGAAATCTCCAATTCATTTAGTAGATCACAATATACACTAGGTATATTATGACCTTCTATATAAGGTTAGATACTATTCAAGTAAACAAAATTTAATTCAATTCTACTACTCATTTATTCATAGCTATATAAATTATGCAAATATTGTTTGGGGAAGTACCTCCAAAAGTAAGTTACGAAATCTCTACCATCGTCAGAAACACGCAATACGTTTAATATGTTTTGAAAATCGTTTTTCTCATTTAAATATTTTATTTAAAAACGTTAAAGCACTTAACGTTTACGAACTCAATGTCTATAAAATTTTATGTTTTATGTTTCGTAGTAAAAGTGAACAATCATTGTTCATTTTTAAAGATCTTTTTACCCATAAAGCTAAAAACAAATATATTTTACGAAATAATAATTTATTAATTGAACCCTTTTGTCAAAGAAAGTTTAATCAGTTTTGCATAAGCTATCGAGCACCGTATTTATGGAACAAAATTGTAGTTCCCAATTTTGATTTGTCAATTTCGTTTTCCGTTTTTAAAACTAAATTAAAAAACTATATTCTTTCTACTAGCAATATATATAAATATTTTTGAAATGTAAAATTATTTTCACTCAAGATAATTTGTAAAATTATTTTCAGTCTTTGTTTATTTTACATTGTTAATAGTTATTAAATAAATTCTATTTTTATTTTATTTCATATACACGTTTGATATATTATATATGGTTCTGGCGACAAGATCTTTTGGGTCTTCTTTCAGATACCAAGTTTATATATTGTTATATTACGATTAATAATTGTAAACTAAAAATAAAAATAATAAAAAAATATATATATATATATATTTATATATAAATGTTTTGGATGTGTATTTTTTGTCACATTCACCCAACTTAAACCCTATTGAAAATTTATGGAGAATATTGTCATAAACTATATACGGAAATTCTCGACAGTATAATACGATGTAAGAACTTAAAACTTTTATCCAACAAGCATGGAACGGTATTTCAAAGGTTTTTTTGAAAATCTTATTAAAAAGTATGAAAAGCCGAATCTTCGAATTAATGTAAAAGGTGAAAAGTATTGTTAAAAACTAAAATAGTTAAAAAATTATTATTTAAAACCAAAACTGTAAAGGTTTCTTCGATGTAACTATAGAAATTTGGAATGTTTTTACAAAATAAATTAGTTTTTTTCTAATAAAATATTATTTGCTTATTTATTTATTCATAATAATTCCTTAAGTAAACAAAAAAAAAAAAAAATGCAAATACTTCGGGAATTAATTAAAATGTATATAAACTTTATGTATATATTTACATATATACGTTGAAAACTTTTGTTAGATATGTTTCATTAATATCCTTTCTTTGTTCTATACTGTACTAAGTGTAGCAACTGTTATCATTAGAGTGAGACTCATAATATTGAATTATATTATTGCAGTTTGTGCTGTGATATAATTTAGTACTTGGAGTAGCCGTGGTGCAGTGGTACATCTGGACAAGTTTTGCGACTTCGTTTCGAAAGGAGGCGTGAACTCCCATTAAATGCGCTTCCGCGGTGCTATGTGATAAGACTGTAAGAATATCTTGGGGCATCTAAAAGAAAAAAAAACGAAAGTTTAAACTTATTATCTACGACCAGTCATATTTTGGTTTATACATTTGGATATATGTTATGATATAAATGATATATTGTTATGAATATTAAGCTATTATTATGTTATTTTGTAGGTATTTGTTATATAGATTTTACTAGTATCCATCCTTAGTTCTATTTAGTATCATTTAGTATAACTGTTATCATTAGTGAGATACCCATAGTTATGTATCATATTACTGCCATATCACTCCCAATAATACTTATTTTATACAGTAACCAATCGTATTACTTAATCAATGACAATGCAATGATCAACTCAGTATCTTTAACCGTATACATTTCTTATTTGAGATTTGGATTTTCCCTCATAATGTCAGTGATCAGGCCTTTTGTGAAGATGATCAACTCTTTGATAATTGGCGCGTTTTAAAAACCAATTTACGCTGCATTAGTTTTTATATATCTATATGTTAAATATTAATTTGCGCTGAAAAAACGAAACTAAACTAAAAAGAAAATTAAAAAAACAACAACTTTAACTGAAGAAAGAAACAAAAATGGTTTTTGTGACAGTCCATTGGTCAATCAATTTTGTAGAGAGTTTCATATTATTAGCGGCACAGTTAACAGTGGTTATACCGTTAGAGCATCTAATGTTAGAGCGCTTGCTTTAGACGCAAGAGATCCAGGGTTCGAAAAGAGTTCTGGGTATATTCCACGTTATTGGCAAGGAAGGAAGCGTGAACTTCCTAGTTAAAAACTTTTCTGTGGTGCTCTATGACAAGTTCTTCTTTGAACACCTAAAACAAAAAAAATTAAAGAATATATATATATAATTTCTGTTGTATTAAAATTTAACTTGAATTAACTTTAACATTACATTGGCATATTTTATAAAATTACTTATAAATACCATTTCACGTGGTAAAAATAATGGACATAAAAAATTTCAATACGATTAGTATTATTGTCTTAATTTGTGATTAATATCATTGTCCATATTGGTCTTCTTGATACAAAGGTGTCCTCTGTAATAGGTGTTTTGTATAAGTCAAAACCTTTTCTCGATAGTAAATCACGTAATATGCTTTACTTTAGTCTTGTACATAGTCAGCTTTTGTACGCAAATATTGTATGGGCCAGCACCCATAAAACCAAATTGCTAAAATTGCAAAGTCTGCAAAACCATGCATGCAAAGCAATTAATTATTTAAATAGGTTAGTAAACCCGGCCCCAGTGATGAAAAGCATGATGGTTCTAGATATTGAGAAACTTAACACATTACAGATATTAATTATTATGTATAAGTATAAAAGCAATCTTCTACCAAGCGTTTTTTCAGATAATTTTTTTATATCATTTTCTGAAAAATATAATCTGCGTTCAAACACCAGGAACGACTATCAACTAGGAAAAAACCGTGGTCCATCAATATGGAGTCGTTTCCAAAATAACAATATTAAAGACCTAAAAAGCATGTCATCGTTTAAACAACAAACTAAAATGCATCTCCTTAATTCCTGACCTATATATTATAGTTTAAAGTATTTTTTTTCAGATTTTTTTGTATTTTTTCTTTTTATTTATCTTTTTTTTTTGTGTTTTCGATTTTTTACACACAAAAAAAAAAAAAAAAAAATGAGCTTTGCTTTATTAAATTTTTATTTTTCTTTAAAAATTAAAGTTTTTTTTTATTTTTATTTAAATGAGTGACTAAAGGGGCTCTATGAAAAGGTTGTGATGATAAACGCATCATCCTTACCTTCTTTGAGTCCCTGACTGATTATAACAGTATATATATATATTATAAATTAAAAAATTAAAAACGTTTTTTATAAAGGTTTTTTATGTTTACGATGTTATCTATTTTATATGAAAAATTGTAATATTGTTTAATCAGCGAAATAAAAGTTAAATAATAATAAAAATATATATATATATATATGTATATATTTTAAAAACTTGTTATATTAAAAAATATATAAAAATATTTTAAGTAGATAAAAAAAGTTTTTTGCCTTCCGTATTGAGAAAAACGTACAATATTGGAAAAACATTTTTAAAAACAAAATTTAAAAACTAATGTTTTTGAAGATTTTATCAAATAAGATGAATTAAACAGACTTCAAATGACTTAAACGGCATATGAATTAAAGAGACTGCATATTAGGGTGGAGCGATTTTGAAAATTTTTGAAATTTGATTTGCCTGAGCAGCAAATCAATATCTTTTGGTGAAAAAAGAACCTTACTCTTTTTTTTTTTAGTTTAGATGAGTTCTTGAGGTTCCTCTTTGGATTCTAAATTTTTGATGGGTCCTAATATTGTTTAAATTTTTTTTTTCTAAACTATATCAACTTGATACTTAAAAGAAGCAAAATAATATGCTGATTTTGAAAATAATATTTGTTTTTATTAAAAAATTAAAATTAAAAAAGTAGAGTTGTTTTTTTCATTAAAAACCCCCGTCCTCAACAAAACGTGGGTTTTAAGGTATATTTTTGCAAATATTTTATTCACTGAAAAATTTTTTTAATAAAATTATTATTTATGAAACAAGCATTTTTTTCTGCTTTTTTTGAGTCCAAGGTTGATATGGTTTAGAAAAAAAAAAAATTCAAAAATATTAGGACCTGTCAAGAATTTAAATTCCAAAGAGGACCCTCAAGATCTCATCAAAATCAAAAAATATTTTTTTACTTTTATCTAATAATTAATAGACATTGATTCGTGTCTCAGTAATATTGGTTTTTAAACTCTTTTTTTTTTGCTATGAAAATCGCTCCACCCTACTGCATATAACGAATAAAATGAATTAAACAGACTGCAACAGACTTGGGATTGCCCAACTAAAAAATGTTATTGGAGCATGCCATACAATAGAAATAATAAAATTGTTGGAATATTACGAGTGTGTTAATCAACTGTTTGCTTGCTGCTGCGATACAACCAGTAGTAACACGGGGAAATATACAGGAGCAATTCAATTGCTAAGCGTAAAACTTAAACTCCCTTTAATATAATTGTTGTGCAGGCTATACATATATGAGCTGCATATGTCTCACTTCATGAAGTACTAAAAGGAAAGACAAAAGGTTCCCATAGAACATTGTGTTTAAAGTTAAAAAAAAAAAGTGGAGTGAAGTTTGTACGGAAGTGAACACCTTAAATAATGTTGTAAAAATAAGTTGGGATAACCTAGAAGTTGATTCAGTGTTGTACACTTGTAAAAGATACCCTTACTTACTGTTCTAAAGCTCTGCTTAAAAATACTTTTGCAATAATTGATTATAGGAACCTTTGCCAGCTTATTGTTTTTTATCTTAGTGAAATTGTAACTAATTTTAGATTCCATCAACCTAGCGCTTGAGGCACATCTTATGGCCGACGGACTTTACCTCCTTACATTGGAAATGACAAAAAATGTTGTTAGAATAATGACAGAAAAGGAAATAAATGAGGTTCAGAAAGGATGTTTTTTTACAGCCATTTTTTACGCACCATGATTTTAAAAAAGCACCCAAGAATGACCTTGATTTTAAGACTTGCCCTTTCAGGGCAAGTCTTAAAATACAAGAGCAATGCCATAACCAGTTAAGACAGTCTTTAAGAAAGAGTATAAAACGACGCTCTAGTTACTTAACTCCTTAGCTTGTTGTGTTAGCAATTGGAGATTGTGACGTTGAAGACAATGAAAAAAAAAATGATTCATAACCTACCTAACTTTTCTAAGCCTAAATTCCATATTGGGTACCCTCAAAATATTCCAGGTCTTAATTCCAAAACAACACCACCTCTTCTGGTTGGTTCAGAGCCTTGGTATCTTTTTGAAATTATTGGAATTGGCTTACGGTATTATTGAACAATGGGCTTACGGTAGAGTAAAATCTTTGGAGAATACTGAAAGTTTTGTAAGTTCTGTAAATTTTTTAAATATCTCTCTACTACTAACGACTGCGCTGAAAGAAACATCAAGCTTATACAAGACTATGTGAAGGCATCTACAAATGATGATCAGAGGCAAAATTATAATGCTTGTTGCAAACGATCATAGAAAAAAATTACAAGCCAAAATGCCAAAAGATCAACTCGCAAAAGCATATAACGGGTGACAACTAAAAAACGAGACTGGATTTAAAGACACGTATCTCCTTAAAGGAATAAGATTTTAAAAATATAAAGACTATTTAGAAGGTATTTTTATTTTAGTTTTTAAACATTTTATGTTTTTTTTTTTTTATTTTATAGAAAAATGAATAAAAAATAAATTCAAAGCAAGAAGAAATTAGAAAACGTGTGTATGAATTTTATTTAAATTACAAAAATGCTAGTAAAAAGTTAACTTATGACCACTTTAAAGTTGAGAATATATCTAAAAGTACTATCTACCAGATAATTAAACTTGCTGAAAGTGAATCTGGGTACCAAAGAGTTCAAGGAAGTAGAGTAAAAGCTAAAAAAATGACCAGGACAAACATTGAAAGGCTCAAACTCATGTTTGACCATAAAGACAGGCAGCTAAAAAGTTCAACTGTACTCACCAACACATCAGTAAAACATTAAAAAAAAGAATAAATATTAAACTAAGAAAAAAAATGACGTTTCCCAATCGCTCTGACCAGCAAAAAGCAGCAGCTAGAACTAAATGCAGTCGATTGTGTCAGAAATTCGGAAATCGTAAACCAATCATTGACGATGAGCCTTATTTCACGTTAAATTATTCCAGTATCAATGGAAATGATATATTTTATACTAGTGATGTAAAATCTACTCCGTCTACAGTTAAATACCAAACAAAACAAAAGTTTCAAAAGAAATTACTTCTATGGATTACTTTTTCTGAAAATGGAATTTCTCAACCTTATTTGGTATCAAGTGGACTGGCAGTAAATCCAAAAATCTATTTAATCAAACTTATTAAGAAGAGACTTATTCCATTCATCAATAAGTATCATTCAGATGGTGCATATGTTTTCTGGCCAGATTTAGCATCATCTCACTATGCAAAAACAGTAATCATGTACCTAAACAAGGAAAACGTGCATTATGTTGAGAAAGCGGATAACCCTGCAAACTTGCCAGAATGTCATCCTATCAAAAATTTTTGGAGTATTGTGAAAGGCCTTGTCTACTAGAAGAATTTGCATGCAGAAAATCTTAAAAAATTGCGTTCTAGAATCAAGTATTGCCTTAATAAATTTGATATTGAGCTCATACGGAGCCTAGCTCAGTCTATACCAGGCCTAGTTGATAAAGTCAGAAGAAATGGTTTAATTGAGAACAACTGATTATATATTTATAAACTAGAATAAAAATACTTTCTAGAACATTTTTCCTTTTTGTTTTATCTTACTTCTTTAAAGAGATATGTGTCTTTAAATCCAGTCTCGTTTTTTAGTTGTCACCCGTTATTTTACAACTGTTTTCCTATGCGCTTAATTAAATGTTAAGTAAAAATGTTAAGTAAATGTTAGGTAAAAAAAGGTTTTTAACATTGTGTTTCATTTTCTCACTATAACAGTTGTATGTTTCATTATCTAATAATGCAAAATATATTTGTAAGTTGGGGTTTTTTTATATTTATTGAAGGAAAATTGTCTCAATAATATGAGCGTAAAACCGAAAAAAAAATACAAATTTCTAATTATACATCTAGTAAAGTTGCTAATTTTAGAATCAAATTTTTTTATATATTTTATCTTTATAGACCAAATCACATTGTTTGAACGGTATAGTCTCTTGATTTTCAAGTTTTCATCATATTTGGGGACACCTTACTGCATATAGTAGACTTTTTACGTGCGATAAGTTTTCCCTGACATATAATTAGTTTTGTTTCTCGACTTGCATCAAAACATCGTGGCTGAAGATAAAAAGTAATCCTAAAAATAAGAAGGAAAAAAAACAGAGTTTTGCAACAAATTAAGAAATAATGTTTAATGCGCATCTGCGCTGATTTTTTTTAACAATCGCGTGTGGTTCGCATTACATGTTATTGAATTTTTCCATAAAAACGGCGTGCTATATACCCCGCACCAGCCTAATTTTTTCTGGAAAGGCTTGCTATAGTAAAATTATTTTAAATTTTTTTATAATTAAGTATGTTATGATTAAATAACATAAAAAGTTTTGATTTGTTAAGTAAAACGCTTTTAAATTAAAAAAATATACTATTTTCATGCTTTTATTTTTTCAGGTTTATAATTTTCTTTCACATTTGTTAATTTTGGGATTGCAGCAACAATCTGGATGAGATACCCTATGACAGGTCTTTTCAGTATAACGCAAAAAGTAGTTTGCTAAGGACACTAGTGCACATCCAAATTGGATAATCTCGTAGAGTATCGATATATGGCTATAACACTCTTGCATTTATGTTGTACTACTTGACATCTGTTTATATATAATTACCTAGTCTACATTAACCATTGATAAAACAAACAATTCCACTCCACATTAGATATTTCTTAATAAGTCATGTGGTACATACAGTTTAGTTATTCATGACCATAAATACCATTGTCATACCTTTGTTATTTATTAGCAATTATTAAATTTTACTGTTATGTTGATTATTCTTTTCATAGCAATTTTTAATTTACCTCTGTACACCTGTCTATTCATACTTTTATATTACTCTGCTATCCTCTTCTAAATTCATTATGACTCTTTAAAATGCAGTATCCACTGCTCAGTGCAGTTCTATTAAAATGCATTGAATTTACACAAATAACTTTTGTCATATATGTTTTACTAGCATCCTGCTCTAGTGTTGTACTGTACCAACTAAAATAAAAGATAGTTGTACTTTATCACTCATACTAATGACACATGCTATTGTTAGATGTCATCTATGCGACTACCTTAACTGTAAATAACTCACAATTAGTAAACAACCGGGGTTGGTATTTGACCTGGGCAAAGCCAGCTTCATAGCTGGGACTGTATAAACATTAGTGCATATTGATATGATATATAAAAATAAGTCAATATGCAATAATGTTTATGCAGTCCCGTACGTAAAACCGGCCTTGGCCACAGTCAAATACCAGCCCCCGTTGTTTACTACTCACAATGATTATCAACTCTTATTACATACTTTGATCCTTCATTTTCCTTAATGTTACACTTAATTCAACTAAAAATGTATAATTGTAAGCATGTTGTACTAAACATCATCTTGCAGTCTCAGTATTAATACGGAGATCACTGGCAATCGTTTTGATAAAATGCCCTGAGAGTCTTTTTCAAGATAACACAAAGGGCTATTTTGATAAAATATACTCTGGTGCACACCCAGAGTGGATCTTCTTGTGAAATACCTGTTTAGGATAAAAGCTGGGGGTCCTCTTGTGTTTATATTATGCTGAATCATTCATACATAATTATCTAGAAGACATCCATACAACATTTCTTTCACTAATGTACATTTATCTAGCTAATAATACAGATGCTTATAAAATAATTAATTTTACTCCAACTCTAATTTCTCTTTTACATATTCCAGTCACGTTATACGTTAACAGTTTAGTTTTTCATGACGATGACTATTAAGGTGGTAGTTGGGTGAAAAAATAGTAAAAATTGAAAATTTCAAGGTGAATGTTTTAAAATCTATAGGACTCTGTAGTTAGTTTTATTTAAAAAAATACAGGAGGTAATTTTTGATTTAAATATAAGCTCACTACTCAAACTTCCATAGCGACGCCCCTAGCAACTACTTTTGGATCACTGAAGGCTTTTAAGTATGTGTTCCTAATACTCTAGAAATCCAGAGTTAGTTGCTGTTAAGTCATTACATCATTTTATAAAAATTTAAACTGCATGCAAAAAGTCACCAAACTGATAAGTGATTTTAAAGATGTTTATTTTCTCAAAAACTGGATAAAGCAATAACTTAATCAATATTTGTTTATGTTTATAATTATTGTTTATTTGATTCAGTTAATTGGTTTTGATATCTTCTTTTTATCTTTCTTTATTATAGTTGAGCATTTTTTCTAGAAGAGAATTTTTTTATTTATTTTCGTAATTAAAAAAAAAAAAGCTTTAACAATGTTTTTACAACATAAAAATATAACATTAAAGTTTCGACCGGAGCCGGCAGAAGACAGGGTCTTATCATCCAGCCCCGTTAATATAACTAAAAAATTCAGCCGATAAAAATGAAAAAGGAAAGTAGAAACTAAAGAAAAAACTGATTTAACAATCAATTTACTATTTGCAGAAAAAAAAGAAAAAAAAAAATTTTTTTTAATTATTTTTTTAAAATTATTATTATTTTTAATTCTCTATTTTTTTTATCTACTTTTATTTTTATTATACACGCACACACACACACACACATACATGCAAATATAAGTCCGTTCATATATACATACAAAACCAAATAAATTCTGTTTTATATTCCATCTACAAATGGCGTAAGTTATAATAAATATTGCATTTACAAATTGCGTTATTATTATAATATAGAATAATATCAAACATGTTTTAAGGGTTAGTGCTAAATAATGTCGTTGAAAAGGACATTTCCGAATTTACTAAAATCGCAGACCTAGAAAAATGTTAACGCATGCGTAATTTTGATGTATTTTAAAACTATAAAACTATATCAAAATTTGAAATCCACCTCGTGCGTTAAGTGTCGTTCGAAAGTACATTTATTTAAAAATGTCTTATTCATCTATTCCTGATATTACTTTTTTAATGTTTATTTTCTTAAGCAGTTAACTTTATTTTATTTATTTAGCTTATTTTTCGAAATTTGTGCATTAATTTTTGATTGTAAAATGAACGAAGATAGCTGCTCTCTCGATTTAGTACATTCAGTGGGGAAGATTCTTTATTATCTTATGTGATTCCTAATCATTTACTAAAAGAGCACTGGTTTTATGATCTTAAAAATAATTTACTATTTTCAGAACTAATGTTGTCAGTTGAATCTACAGTACCTGTGGTCAAGCATGTTTTTGCCACCTATGCAAATGTTTGTGCAAAAATTGCAGAGCACGAAATGTTGCACACAGTGCATTATGTTGTTACTTGTACAGGTAGCATGGAAAAGAACTTTGAAGGTTGGCAAATTAATTAAATAATCTGTAGATAAAGTTTTGTCTAACTGTAGCAATTGTTTAACTCTATTTCATGTTTTTCCCCCTGTAACATTGTAATAAAATGAAGTGTAATTTGTTTCATTTAGAATTGTTTAAGAAAGAACACAAGTTGTTTTATGAAGACAAAGATTTTGCCTACACAGGAGTACCATTCATTGTGTCAACACGGACAAAACTTGACTGTCAGCATGGAAAAGACCAAAATATTAAAAAAGGTCCAGTATAGTTGACATTATAATATTCTTTAACATTTATATTTGTATTTATTTCATAAATAAAAATATCTGCATTAAGATTTTATCTCATTTAACTTGCATTCGTTTATTTTAATGTGTAGAGTACAGATCACTATTGCCAAAAAAGTCTTTCTGCAGGATACCAAAAAGTCTTTCTGCAGTCTTTTTCAGTCAGTTTCTTGAGTCTTTCTGCAGGATACCAAAAAATTTAATTGCTTTGCCAAGGTTTATATTAAAGAAATTGTTGAATTTCCAGAGTTTGAGGTATTGTATTGTTATAGTATTAGTATTGTTATGTTATTAATATATACTAGTTGATCCGACCCAGATCAACTAGTATATATAATAAAAAAATATGGGTTTTTGTAAGTCTATTCCACACTGACCTTTTCTATACTTTTTTCTTTATATATATATCCTAGCTTTCCAGTAAAAAAAGGTGTTAATACTGTATCAGAAATGAGCATCTTGAATTTTTGGTTGATGCAGAATTTACTGCCAATAGTAATTTATAAAGTACAAACAAACGTTACTTTCTGATAGATAAGACCATTCGAAATCATATGCTGAATGCAAGAAGAAAGCTTCGCAGATCTTTGATCAAGAATTTTTGACCAAGAATGTTTGCATGATAAAGTAAATGAATGGCAAATAACTTTTCAAGAAGCAATGATAAAGTTTAGACCAAAAGGTGTAAATATTGCTGATAGGAATGATCCTGAGCTTAAGGATTAATTGTTGTTTATTTATCCAAATATCAAATATGATTTTTGCCAAATATCATTGGCAAAAAAAGATTACTCTTGTGATATGGAACTGACCTTATTTTTTTTGATGCAACATATCGCACAACTAGGTATGCTTTACCGCTTTTTTTTTTAAGGTTGTTAAAACAAACATTGATTATCAGGTTGTAGCTGTTTTTCTGTGTGAAAATGAAACCATATCTGCTATCACAGAAGTGTTATTGTGCATTAAAAAATGGATCCCTTTATTTCAACAAAAGTTTTGTTTAACTGATTACTCAAATGAAGAAATAAAGATATTGGAATCAGTTTTTCCAGGTGAAGAGTTGCTATAATCTTTTTTTTTTAATTTTTTTTAATGCTAACTCAATCATTGCATAAACAAAGTCCAACTGTTTTTCATTAGGGTGTAATGTTTTAATTTGTGACTTTCATTGAGAGCAAGCTCGGGAGAGGTGGCTTTCTAAAACTGCTAATGGATGTTGTGTTGTTAAAGGTGCAGTTAAGTTAAAACTGCATAACATTACTCATGCAACTTCAGAGGAAATTTGCCAAAATGCTGTTGATGCATTAAAAGATTCAGAAGAGTGGAAAAGTAACCCAAAACTAGCAGAGTATTTAAATAGTACTTGGTTATGTAACCTAAAGGTTAGTATATATGTTACAAAAAATAAAAACATTTTGGTTTTTATCCATCCTTTAGCAAGAGTCATTAACAATAATTATTTATTTACTATATTTTCAAATTAATATTATTTCATAATAATTCTATTATTAATAATTGTTCTTTAATTTATTGCAGTAATGTTCCTTTTGCTTGTAGTGTTAATCTTCTGTTTCAGAGATGGGTTCTTTTGCTTGTAGTGTTAATCTTCTGTTTCAGAGATGGGTATTTGCTTTTCGACAACAACGTTTATTGTGAAATATTAATACTAACAATGGTACTGAACGACAAAACCAATTCTTCTCTGACAGCTATGCTTAGTATCTGTATAGAGGAATCTCTTCCTCACAATTACGAAAAGTTAGTCATTTATGTTAATTATGCTACAGCCACTTATATATAAGTACTGCTGATTACAAAAATAAAAAGCAGTAATTATATGTTTATTTCAAACTTTCAAAAATAATATCGTTGTTACCATTATTGTATTAGTAAACTAAATTAGATTAAATCTGGGCTAACTAGACAATTTCTTTTCTTTTAGCTATGTTGATAAAAATAGGAGAGCGCATTCATCTTACAGAAAATATAAGGATAACATTCCAACATTTTTGACAAATCGTCCACAACCTTTAGTAAAAAATTGTATGAAAACGATAGACAAAGTAATAAGCATGGATTTAGTCAGAGTTAGCGCAATAACAGACAGATTATACAATGTTGCTTCATTTCAAGTAATAGTAGAGAAACTTACCAATGCTATCTTGGTGGTGCAAAAAATTTGTTCATGTTCAGCTTGGTTATATAGTGCATATCCGTGCACTATATAACCAAGCAGGTAAGACACACCAGCAGCATGTCGTGAGCTTCTAAATGCAATAATAAATTTGACACATTTATGTGACTCTCATATAGCAACAGACAAATTGTTTGATGAGCTTTATAAATTTAAAGCAAGCTTTGAAGAAACTCTTAAAAAAGAGCAAGGGGTTGTTCTCCTTCCAGACAAAAAACCAGAAACCTGGATCAAGTCAGATACAAATTTACCACATCTTGTTAATTTTCCTGTTCAACACAAAAGAAAAATGCCAAGAGAGTTGGTGTAAAATATACGTCATCTCCAAAGAAAAAAATGAATCTTGTATGACTGAAATTTTAACTAATCACATACTTGATGAAAATTGTGAAATGTTTGCAGTACCCAATGAGTTGATAAAAATTGAAAGTAGTGAATGTCAAGAAAAAATAGTATTATTGGATATTTGTCAAGAGTTTGATGAGGCCAACATAGTTAAAGATAATTTCCATCTTATAAGGGATTTGCACTCTATTAGTGATCTAAAATGCTCATTGATTGGAGATTCAGAAAGGAATGGCATAGAAAAAGGGAAAATGCTTAATGACAATGTCATTCACTTTTTTCAACAAATTATGTCAATTCAGTTTAACATTAATATTGGTCTGCAAGATCTGATTAAAGGAAAGGTTATGTCTTTTGATATATGTCCAAGCAATCCATTTGTACAAATTCTTCATGATGGAAATCTACATTGGGTTTGCGTTATATGATTGCAAGCCTGGGGAAATATATATTTTTGACAGTCTCTTTCAGGGTTCAATAAGTATTGAGACAAAAAGACAAATATGCTCTATCTTACACTGCCAACAAAAAAAAATTGTTATTAAAGTTCTACCAATTCAACATCAAACAAATGGTGTAGATTGCGGTCTCTATGCTATTGCGTGGGCTCGACAGGTACTTGAAGCAAACAAGATACCACCAAGTACGCTTATGTTTGAGCAAAGTAAAATGAGGATTCATCTTCTCAACTGTATACTAAACTACCGGTTAGATGTCTTCCCAACTGCCATTACCCCTTCTGTGTTGAGGAGATGTGTAGTTTCCATATTCCTCTACATTGTTCTTGTTGCATGTTTTGGATCCTTGAAGATGAACAAATTTTTAATAGGTATGTTCCAACTTTTCAAATAATGTTTTAAACATGATGTTAAACTTGGAGTTGGTGAGGCTCCTTAGTTGTTGCAATGTAAGTCTAGCTTGGAGAAGAAAAACTTTGATATACAATCGATTGATAAATAGTTCATTTTATTTTCTCTAACTTTAGTAGGTGACCGTATTGGCTTTGCATGGTAATGTTATAAATGGTTGTTTCACTATAATTTTTGTTAGTATATACATATAAAGTTATAATTAGAATCAATTGTTCCATTTATAACTTTTTATTTATAAAAACTAATGGATTTGCTTTTGCAGTCAAATTTCTCAATGTTCTACGTGTAAAAATTGGTTTCATCGTGAATGTCAAAAAGTTCCACAGTGCATATAAAAAGGAAGATATTTTATGGAACTGTCATAATTGCCAGATGTACACAACAAAAACCTAAGGTTAGATCAGTTAAAAAATGTCACAAGTTGTTAAGGTAATCTGGTATATTAAACTGTTGAAGTTATTGTTGATTACAACTGTTATAGTTATAGTTGTTGAAGTTATATTGTTACAAGGTTATTATATATATGATGATAGATATGGAGCATTATTTTTTTATATACATTTTCAATGTTGCAGGTTATACTTTCAAAATCTCAATTTTAATTTGAAATATTCTCGGTATATTGTTTATTTATAAAAAGTTTTACATTTTCACTAATTATTAAATTTTATTACATTCGGTATGTTTTAGTATTCTATGTTTCTTCTTTATCACTGAATTGAAATTAAATGATATTGCTGCATTCTGGCATTTCAATTGCTGTTAATATGATGCATAAACCTATGAAATAATAACAGTTGTTATTGGAAATGCATATAGCTTGGTCATGATACCAGCAATCCAGTTATTGTTATCGGAAATGCATATAGCTTGGTCAATGATACCAGCAATCCAATTTCTGTTGTTGGAAATGAATATAGCAAACTTTTTCTAAAAGTAAGTTTTTTTTTTAAGATTTTTTTATATTTGAAGTGGTATTCTCAAATGCTTAATACATAGTCAAGTAGAAATAAAAGAGGGTAAGGTAATAGTACTTATAATGTAAGGAGTGGAAATTATTTTTTAAATCAAACTAGGGGTTGTATTTCTTTTTAGTTCAAATAAACGGAAGATGGAATGAATTACCTCTATATTTTATAACTGCTGTTACACTAATTTCTATGAGATGAAATGTGCAAGCTTTATACTATAATGAGGAGTATTACCTCATAGTATAAAGCTTGATCAGTTATACATACATTGATCAGTTCGAGTTCAGGGATACAGTTTCTTTGTTTATACCAAATAAAAATTTATTAATAATGTGGTGTAAATGAGGCCGGTGTTGGTAAAAATTAAAAAAAAATAAGTTAATAAACTTGTATTAAGCATTTAAAACTATGCTATGATCGACTTATAGGAGTCAATATATATTGCACAATAAAAATTTAATTTTTTATTTTTAGCTAACAGTCATTATTGGCGCCATGACCTGCAAGTTTTACGTATAAATCTGTTATCACAGTCCCGTGCTGCACCATCGCTCCAGTGTTTAGTCTGATTTGCTCTAGCAATTTATTTATGAGTAGTTATAACATGAATGTTAAATGAGTTTAACATAAATATATGGAATCTTGTGTAAAAGTTTTTACTGTGTAAATAACAAAATAGTAAATTCAGTTAACAAAGTGAGAGCGACGTGGGTGTTTTTTTCCTGACCAGATATCAAATGAAAAAAATATTTATAACAAATTAATCTTTGGTCGTAATCTTGTTTAACTACCCATTTATGACCTGTTTTTTCTTACAAAAATTAAACTAGAGTTGGCCTTAATCTGAATACGAGGTTTATAGCAAACCTGGGAAATTAGTAACTAAAAGGGTTTTATTATTTGTTAACTTTATGGTTCTATAATTAAGGAATTGCTATTGATAAATGACTCATTTTATAATATAAATAGTTTTTTTTTTTTTTTTTTTTTTTTGCTGCTGCTGCCATCCATTTAACTTTTGAGAATTAATAAAATCTTTATTGAAATAATTTTGCATTTACATCATCGAAGATAGATGAATTTTATTAATAATACTTAGTGACAAAAATGGGCCGATTTTTTTAAATAAAAAACACGCAATAGTTTGTTAAGGCTTAGTTCGACGAAATCCCACAGCTCATTAACAATTTTTCAAGACTTTTCAAGTCCAAGCTCTTTAGAAATAATTAGTATAACCAATACTATTGATGTTTTTTTGTAATGACAATAAATATTTGGTGTTAAAACTAT
>NC_088927.1:50795000-50825000 GCF_038396675.1 Hydra vulgaris | reverse complement strand
TTTGCATGTGTATTTAGGGTTGTTGTCATGGTGAAAAAAAAATTTGCGATTAATTCTTAAACGTATTGACATAAATTTTTTTGAAAGCCAATTAACATACAACTTCCCTGTCATTATACATTCAACATTCACCAGTTTTTCAACATCCCACACTATTTGAATCAAAACATCCCCGAGCCATAGGCGAACCACCTCCATGCTAGACTGTTTTTGTAAGATTTCTATCTAAGAGTGCATCACAAGGTCTGCGCCAAACTCTTTGTCCTTTTAAGCCAAGTATTTGACATTTATTCTTATCAGTCTATAACACTAAGTTCCACAATGCTTCACACTTGTTAATATGCAGTTTTGCAAATGCTAAAAGTTTTTCTTTGCTTATACAACTAATGAGGGGTTTACTTTTCTGGGAGAAGGTTTATTTAAACCACCTAAATTATTAAACCACTTAAATTAAGTCTTCTCTGTACAGTTCGATAGGAAACATTTAATTTAAGATTTTCAACAATCTGCCTTATTTTATTGTTGAATTTTTTTTAGGTTATTGTTGAATTTTTTTTTTTTTATCATTGCAATTAGGATATTGGTTATTGTTGAAGTCTTAATGGGGCGACCAAGTCTTTTGTGATTTTCAGCAGAACCAGTTGTTTTATACTTTATACACATCTTCCTAACACCACTTACTGATATTTGATATTTTTCATCACATTGCTTGTAGGTTAAGCCCTTTTTTCATGAATATTTTTATAAATTGATGTTGAATGAATAATTTTGATGATAAACCATTATTATTATTTTAACTTTTTCTAAAAATAAATTCCAAAAAGTATAGTTTAAAATACTTATTGTTAATAACTTTCACAAAATATTTTTGATGTTAATACTTTTAAGTAAATAGTTATTGACAAAGCATTATATTTCATAATAAAAATGTAGATGTTTCTTACTTTTGTCACATTTATTTTAGACAGAAAAACTGTAAGTTAGCAAAGTTCATTTAATAGAGTTACTTTTGGATTGAGTTAAAAAGAGTTATAAATGTTTTTTTTTTCTCTCTGGAATCAAATTTAAAAAAAAACTTAAAACTTTTGCAGTTATATAGATTCTGACGTAAATAATATATATATATATATATATATATATATATATATATATATATATATATATATATATATATATATATATATATATATATATATATATATATATATATATATATATATATATATATATACAGTAAATTACCGGTTATTCGAACCTCCAAGGGGTATAAGAATTTATTTCGAATAACCTGAAACTCGAATAACTGAAAATGCTCTTTAAAATGACCTACTTTAAGTTTCTTTCAAATTTTAATAAAAGTAGAAAGTAAAAAAGAAAAAGACCCTTGGAATGAGGTGCTATTTCAGTTTTATCCTTGTAAAACAATAAATATATTACAATTTATTGAAAAACCGGTCCATTTTTTATTTTTTTTTTTCATTCCTTAAATGTATTTTTTTATCATCAAGGGGAGAAAAAATTTTTCGAATAGTAGAAATTTCGAATAACTGCATTTCTGCATAACAGCATTTGCATGAGTTTGTTGAAGAAAATTCATAGGAAATGAAAATTGCTTCGAATATGCAGAAAATTTTAATAAGTGCCATTTCGAATAACCGGGAGTTTACTGTATATTAAATATATATACACATTTATATATATAATTTATACATATATATAATTTACATATATATATAATTCATATATATAATTTATACATATATATATAATTTATATAGATATATACATATGTAATTTATTTATCTATATATTTTATATATAATAATAATAATCCATTTATTTAACCATTTAACCAATTTGAAAATTTACAATAATATTTATAAACTCACATAAATAAGGTTAGGTGTCACTCATATAGTTAAAAACTAGTCAATGGAGTGATACCTGAACCTATAATTATAAATTATATATATAAATAAGTTATATATATATATGTATGTATGTATGTATATATATATATATATATATATAATTTATATATATATATATATATATATATATAATATATATATATATTTTACTTTTTAAATTAAATAATAATTATACTAATTTAATAACATTTTTTTTTTACATTTGCTTTCAGACTACTAATGGTACAAGTTTTTTTTTTTGATTTAGATTCTGTATCTCAATGATATCCTGGCCTATCGATACGATATCCTGTTAATTGTATTTTTATATATTGCATAAATATATATACAAACACTCACACACATAAATTTTAAAGAAAATATTTATATTTTTATATATATATTTATAAATTGTATATGTTAAGCTTTTTATATTTATCATTGTATATTACTGTTTGTATTAAAAATTGATTTTGGAAATATTGCTAGGGCAGAGTTCAACTTACAATTTAGTTTTATTTGCCAAATCAATATATATTATAGCCACGTTTAATTACGTTTAATAATATTTTGCGATATTTTATAAAGCGCATTTCAACCTCCACTCGACGTCTTTGAGTCACGTAAAATTGACGTTTTACTAACAACGTTACAAATCCTTGCAAAATAGACTGCTTTAACAGCGTTTATGCAACGCTTTTTAGGTAACGTTTTTTCAACGCTAAGTTGCGACGTTTATTTAACGCTTTTTATGTAACGCTTTTTCAACGTTTAGTTGCGACGCTTTTGTAACGTCATTAATTAACGTTTTTTCAACGTTACGCAATAACGTTTAATCAACGTCTATTAAACAACGTTACATATCTTTGCAAAATCGATTACTTTGTCAACGTTTCCGCAACATCTTTTGCGACCGGTTTTCAACGTTGATTCAACGTTGTCATGTTTGCTGGGTCATTTGATAGTATTGACTAATATTGGCATTTATTGACTTATTTATTGATTATGACTTATTTATTGATTATGACTAATATTGACATTAATAGTATTGATTAATATTGACATTTGATAGTATTGACTAGTATTGAGGCATCATTTGATAGTATTTGATAGGATTGATTAGTATTGATTAGTATTGGCGCTTTCCCTTATTAGAATGTAAAAACCATCTCAAGCTGAGTTTTTATTACTGAAAGTGGTTTTTATTAGTATGACTAAACTTAAAATTATTTCTTTAATTAAAATAATAATAAAAAAAAGACTTTTTCAGTTATTTTTAAGTATTAGTTGATCCTGAAAAAGTTTTCATTATGAAAAATTGAATTCAAAAGATTCTATGAAAAAAACGGTTCACAGAATTTTAAAAAATTTGTGCCAAATTAAATTCATTTAAGCTGAAGAATTTGAAATATTTCACAAAAGTTATATTCAGCTCATTAAATTCATATGAAGAAGACTAACCGGTAATAATTTATAACTAATTACAAATAATATACTTTTAGTTATAATAGTTATGATTTATTTAACAATAAAATAATTGACAATTGCATTATAACAGCATAATTAACTGCCATAAACTTGCATAAAATGTTTTGAGTGAAATATATATTGGAATAATTAGTTTTTTCGTTTTCCTTACAATTTAAAGTCAAAAATGGAGAATAATTTATTGAATGAATCAACTATTAGTTAAAAATAACTAAAAATGTTTTTTTTTTAATATTATTTTAATCAAGAGAATATTTTTAAGTTTAGTCATATTAATAAAAACCATTTTCAGTAATAAAAACTCAGCTTGAGATGGTTTTTACATTCTAATAAGGGAAATTGCCAATACTAATCCATACTAATCAATACTATCAAATACTATCATATACTATCAATTAATGCATCAATACTAGTCGATACTCTCAAATGATGCATCGCTAAAAAGGGCAGAAAAAGACCTTTATGAAACAAAAGATATTTGCTTATAGGATTTAAAATAAAAGTTTTATGAAGCATAACACAGGTCAACAAAAACAAAATTTTTTTTATGTAGGATTTCTTATTTTGATTTCAAATATGCAACTCATTTTTTACCATCACATCAAGTTGTAACGATATTTTCAAATCTTTAGAATTTGGGGTAAAGTCCCTAATATCGTCGAAAAAAAAGTTGTTCAAAAGTATGTCAACCTAAGTCTCAAAAAAAGCGTATTTTCATAGAGGTTTTAAAGATGTTATTCGTTTGTAATAAAAATAAGTATTTTTTGTATTATTGCTGAAAAACATTTTGTTGACATTTTTTTAAGAGTCTTTAGCATTTTTTCAAATAATTTTTTTGCCAAAAAATTTTCAGGAAAAATTTTTACGTTTTCTAAAATCTCTATACTATCTTCTAAAATACGCTTTTTTTGAGAACCAAGTTGACATACTTTTGAACAACTTTTTTTTCGACAACTTTACCCCATTTATTAAAGATCTGAACCCAAATACCTTCACAAGTTGACGTGATGGTAAAAAATGAGTTGCATATTTGAAATTAAAATGTGAAATGCAATCCAATAAGTAAATTGTTTGCTCGGCTCCAGATTAAAAATTTTTTTTTGTTGACCTTCAATTATAATTGATTGCAAAAAAGCAACAAATTTGTTAAACTATTTTTACTTAACTCTGTAAATTAAGTTGAAATGCGCAATAAATTTGTTAGATTGATTTTTTCTTCAAGAATATCAAACAGCAAATAATTCAGATATAAAATTATGTCAAAATATGTTCATAGAAAATATATCTTACATATTTTATGTCAGCAGAAAATAATTCAGACATAAAATTATGTCAAAATATGTCGACAGAAAATATATCTGACATTTTATGTCAGCAGAAAATAAATCAGACATAAAAATATGTCAAGATATGTCAATGGAAAATATGTCTGACATATTTTATGTCAGCAGAAAATAATTCAGACATAAAATTATGTCAAAATACGTCAATCGATAATATGTGGGACATATTTTCGATTGACGTATTTTGACATAATTTATAATCGATTGTTGAAAAGATTTTTTTAGAAGCTGATCAAAATGATTATTCTAAACGTGTGATTTTAACACCAACTAATGTTGATTCATTATCAATCAATGAAGAAGTGCTTGAATGTCTGCCGGGTGAGGTCAAAATTTATTTAAGTGCTGATCAAATTGAGACTGATGACCTTAATAAAAGAAATAACTCCTGTTGAGTTTTTGAACAGCTTAATACCTTCAGGTATGCCACCTCATTGTTTAAAATTGAAAATTGGTTGTTTAATTATGCTATTTAGAAATTTAGAACTCAAAGCTGGGTTATGCAATGGTACTCGAATGAAAGTTTGTGCTCTTCAAATTAATAATATTGATGCAGAGATTTTGACAGGTGTTTCTGGTGGTAAATGTGTTTTTGTTCCTCGAATTCATTTGGCTCCATCAGATACTAATATACCTTTTGTTCTGAAATGTCGTCTGTTTCCTGTCAGATTGGCTTATTCAATGACAATTAATAAAAGTCAAGGTCAAACATTTGATAGAGTTGGGGTATATCTTAAAAAACCGTGTTTCTCTCATGGTCAACTATATGCTGCATGTTCAAGAACTAGAGTATTTAATAGTTTGTTTTTCAAAATTGATAAACATCTCATTCCTGGTATGGTAGGTGGAAAGTGTCACACAAATAATGTTATATTTTCAAGGGTTCTTAATTTATAGTCTTTAGATTTTCATTTCGAAAATTTATTGTTTTCTTAATTTACTGTTTACTGTAAAATTTTCTAGGGTTTTTTACTGTTTACTGTAATATTTTCTAGGGTTCTTAATTTATAGTCTTTAGATTTTCATTTCGAAAATTTACTGTTTGTAGGTTGTGAGTACATTTTGTATGTATAACTTTATTTATTATTTTAATTTTTTTTTTCATAGGTTTTGAAAAATATATCTGTCATTTAATATTGTTATAAAATGTGTTGATATGTGTTATATAAAACCATGTTTGTTTATAGTTGTAAATATGTTTAAATTATGCTGTTTCCATGTTTTCAAAGTAGTTTGACTTGGCATTATGTTGAGCAAGATTGATAACCTTGCCAGCCAAGCAATATTGTCTTTCATATTTTATTTTGGTTTGTTATTTTCGCTGGATTTTAGGATCAAGGGTGTTAATACTCTATTGTTATGTGTTATTGTTGTGATGTTTTGTGTTGATAGACTGTTTGGCTTACCATCATGTTGATGTCTATTGTTAAAAATGAATAATTGGTAGTTTCATTATTGGAACTTACTGCTTTTATTTTTTCACTAAAAGCCAAGACAACATTTTGCTAAAGATGCAATTTATAACTTAATTGGATTTTTTTTTTTTTTTTTTATATTGTTAATTTTTTTTTAGTATTGTTACATTTTCAATAAATGTTTATATCAACTTAAATTATATTAACAAAAATTTTCGTAAATTAATTCAATCCAGAAAGATCAAATATTTATTTTAATATTGAAGTAATTAAAGAGGTTTAAGAAAGAATCGACTTCAATATTTGTTTGCTTTTCTGTTTAGATGACAGCAGTATTATTGAAGAAAGTAAGTTAAAAAGCATTTTTCCTTTTTAAAATGGAAAAAAATACTTTTTAATATATCTGTTTTTTTTTAAGTAGGTTTAAAATTTCAGGTTTTTAAAATCTTATATATTATAATCTTAAATATTTTTTAATTACTTAAAAAATATATCTATGTTAAACTATATCAGGTTGTAGAAAATATTTATAGTTTAATGACAAAGTTGTAGATTGTTAGAGCAGATTAAATAGATCAAAGATTTATTTAATCTACTTAATAACTTACTACGAAAGTGAAAATTTACTATCAATTGTTCATTGTTTTTCTGTTTAGTTGAAAATAATGAAGAGAGAGGTAGTAAGTTTAAAAGGATTTTTATTTTTTATAAAGTAACTAAAATGTTTTTTAAAATATTGTTGTTGTCTTTAAAGTAAAAAAGTAGGTTTTCATAATTTTATACAATAAGCCCAAGAACTTAGGTCCTACTTAAAATTATATTGTCAATAATAAAGAAGAAATTTATAATTCTCAGTAAGACGGCTTTTTATTATTTTATATCAAGTTAGTTTAATTAAGATTTATTTTCTTTAGTTGATCAAGAGAGATCTAATAAAGGTATTAGTTACATTAGTTGAGTGAATTTATTTTTAAAAAGTTAAGCAGATAATTTAATGTCTATATATTTAAGTGCTTTTATTGTTTAGACACAGAATTGAAGACTGAAATAAATCAGTGTTTTTGCTATTGGATATTTGTTAATAGGAGTTTTTTCATTTGTACTGTAACTGGATTTTTAAAACTTCAAGTACTTAAGCTTTATTTTATTTTTTATTTTAGGAGAGTTGGAAAAAAACTTACATATTTTTTTAAATTTGTTATACACATGTTTGATTGTAAATTAATTTTTTTTGTTTGAAACGTATTTGTACTCAATTGTTTAGTTATTTATAATAAATTTATTTAGTTGTTTGCATTTAACGTTTTAAAGACAATTTCCTTTTTTAACGAAACATGTATCAAGGGGATATCAAAAAATTAATAACTTATGAATAATTTACCTTCAATTCATATTAATCTTATAAATTAAAGTTCATGAATAAAAAAATATAACAAGAAGTTAGCTTTACTTTTTCGTCAATTTAAAGCATGATGAAGTGTTAATTTTTGTGTCAGTAACTAAAAACGTATTGTGTTCAACTTAGTAATGTCGAGGAAAATGGTTCTGCCTTACACTGATATCACCTGTCAGTTGTAAATTACTCAACTTTAAATTGGGGAAAACAGCCACTATAAATTAAGTAACAGACCGACCATAACCTGTATTATGGTTGGTATGTATGTATTATGGGTTTCTTTCTGCTAGTATTATATTATTTGCTGATGATGCCGGTGCCTATAATCCGGCGAAAATTTCAAATAAGTTATTTAGTATTGAGAGAATTCAAATTATCTGATGTTTTAAATTAGTTTATATATATATATTTATATATATATATATATACTCTCGTAAAAGATGTCAACATTTAAATCATATATATATATTTATTTATAAATGTATTATTATACATTTATATGTTTCCCAGATATATATTACATCAGTTACAGTGCAGAGACTTCCGGAATGGTGGACGCTTTTCTATAACGAATTTTATAAATAAATTTAAAAAAAAAGAAAGATAAACAAAAAAATAAAAATAAGCGAAATAAGAAAAATAAATAAAATAAAATTATCATGTCAGTTAAACTGGCTTTTTTAAATATTATTGTTCTTCTTTTAATTTTGCTTTGATCTCTTGGTCGCTATCTGTATTACTAATTTTTGCTTTATTCGTTTATTTTATTAAGGTATCACTCCAATGACTAGATTTTAACTGTGCAAGTGGCGCCGATCCTAGTTTTGTAAAATTATAAATAAGTTTGTAACTTTTTCAATTTTATTGGTAAATAAATGAATTTTAAAAAAAATGTGCAAACGGATTTCTTTTGCTGTAATAACTTAAATCTTAACTACTTCCTTTACGGAAGTAATTATATTAAAAAACTACTTTTTATTGAACTTTAACAAAAAGTAGTCGGGGAGTTGGGGGCTCTTTAATCTTTGGGGCAGCTTGATCTTTTAGCGCTACATCATCTATTTATAATTATATATGCGTGACGTCTTAAGTTACCATCAGCATATACTTCTGGCTATTTATTTTCGTTGTTGTTTTGTCAAAAAATCGATTTTACGAATTTTAAGAAATAAAAGTTTGATTTTCACGATATATAGTAAATTTGATAAACAAGAGAATTATTCATATATTTTTATTACTATTTTAAATATTTGTAAAATATCAACTGTAGTCACTTGGTATTTCATCGACGTATATTTTATGGTATGATTTTGCCGTTGAATGTTATTTATCAGCGAGAAACAGCCATTATTACATGATGTATACCTATAGGGGTTCCTTGATCTCTCTTACACGGAGCTGGTTGATCTGAGGATCAAGGTGTCCCATACTAAAACTATGATACGTATAATTTGCTGTATTTAATTACATTCGAATAACTATTGCAATGCATTCGTTGCACAAATAAAAAATATTTCCATTTGCTAGATAAATAAAATTAATAATAAAAAATAAAAAAGTTAATTATTTTAACAAGATATAGTAATAATACTCGATTTAATTTTGTTAAATTTTTGATAGACATAAACATGTATCAACTGCCGCTGGATTTGAAACTGTCAATACGAAAGGTCAAACATTTAAAGAAGATAATTGCGAACAAGAGTAATTTTTTGTCTTACGTTTTCCATGCCGTCCTCATCGAAGAAAAAGATCGGGCTGTTGAGAAGTAGTGCACACTTGGTGTCGGGGTTCGATACCCATACGTAGCAGACGCTTGGTCAATTTATTCTGAGCGTATGTATTTGTAAGTAGCTGCTAAATTTATGTCACTGTTTCTCGTACATTTAGTTTTACGTTGTTTTTCTTCATGTTTATTAAATTAATGCTGCTTCATTGATTGATTGACTGACATTTTATTATTACTTATGTTCTTTTGTTATGTTACTGCATTTTTGTGACGAATATATATATATATATATATATATATATATATATATATATATATATATATATATATATATAACTATTTCAGATTTGGTGTTGACTGAAAATGGTTAGAAATAGAATTCGGAAGACAGATGGAGGAATGGTACCTCCCGAAACAATGAAAGCAGATGAAGTTTTATTGAAAAACAGGCCAAACAATGAAGTTGCTCGAGAGTTTGGCATTGATCGTATGACCTTGAAAAGATATGTTAAAATGCAAAAACTTAATCCGGGTGTTACATTTAAACCAAGATTTATTACACAACAGGTCTTCACAGAAGAAGAAGACTGCTTATCAAATTATTTGCTTCAAGATTCGAAGATGAACTATGGCCTTTCAACGATAACAATTCGCCAATTAGCATATGAAATGACTGTTGCTAATAATAAAGTTTGTCTGGATTCATGGATTAAGAACAAAGTGGCAGGCATCGATTGGTTACAGAACTTTATGAAAAGAAAACTAGAATTATCTTTACGAGCTCCAGAAGTCACCAGCTTTGCAAGAGCAACAGGTTTTAACAGATTCACCGTTAGTGAATTTTTTCTGAATCTACGGGAGATTCCGGGAGTGCGAGAACGTGATCAGTTTAGTCCAGAATTCATTTACAATGTGGACGAAACAGGAATAACAACCGTACAAAAACCTGTTAAGGTTATTGCTAGTAAAGGTGTCAAACAAGTAGGTAGCATAACATCTGCAGAAAGAGGAACTCTCGTGACAGCTTGCTGTGTGATTAAATGCGATCAGCAATTCGATACCACCACTGTTCGTTTTTTCGAGGGTGAAGTTTCGAGATTTTATGGTTAAAGATGGTCCACCCGGGTGCGTAAAATTTGCTAATCCATCTGGTTGGATGACACCAGATATCTTTGTCGAGTGGTTGAAACATTTTATCAAACATTCGCACTGTTTGAAAGATTCTCAAATTCTTCTCATGCCAGACAACCACGAGAGTCATATATCTGTGACAGCCCTCGATTTGGCAAAAGAAAAGGGAATAACTATGCTTAGTTTTCCACCACACTACAGTCACAAGCTGCAACCGTTTGACAGATCTGTGTATGGGCTTCTGAAGAGGCATTACAATGCGGCTTGCGGCAACTGGCTAATCAGCAGTACCAGACCGATGAATATGTATAACATTGTTCCGATTGTGTGTGAAGTATACGGTAAAGCCTTAACAAAATCAAACATTGAATCTGGATCTAATATTGCCGGGATCGATTCATTCAATCCAGACATTTTTACAGATGACGAATATCTGCCAGCATCAGTGATCGATTGTCCAGCACCCACTCCTACTGTTGAACATCCAGAAATCATTGCAGATATTGCGGAAACTATTATATCTAAACCCGATGAAAATCTGCAGGAAATGGCTGAGTGAATTGAATAGGCAAGACTATTAAGAATTAGCAGGACCCTCTGTTGCTGTAGCAGGACCATCTGTTGCCGTAACAGCAATCCCGAATATCGTAACACCGAAATTTCTAAGACCCTTTCCAAAGGCTCCAGCCAGAAAAAAAACAATTTAGGCAACAAAAAAAAGTGTTTTGACTGACACTTCTGTTCAAAATGAGGTTTGCTTGGAAATAGAAAAAACAAAACAAAACAAACAGGAAAAAAAAATTTCCAAAGGTTCAGAAAGATCCAAAAAAGACCACAAGAAAACCTAAAGCAAAACATGCTGCTTCAAAACTTCAGTTTAAAGAACCCGATGATGAGTTTGAGGAAGAATTGAGACTTCGAAAGATAAAAACAAATAAGAAAAAAAATGTAAAAAAATACAAGTGCAGCAGTTGAAGACGATGAACCAACGGAACTTTCCAATGATTCCGATAATATTCATCGCCTACCACCGCTTGAAAGTGGTGACAGTGAAAATGATCTTGAAACGATATCTTCTTGAATCATCAGACCTGAACTTTAACTTTGATGCACTGAATGTGAAGGATTTTGTACTTGTTAGATTTGATAAAAAAAAGAAAGCTATTCATTATGTTTGACAAATCTGTGAAAAAGAAAATGTGCGAATGCTAAAATATTTGAAAAGAGAAAATTTAAAATCGTATAACTTCATCTGTCAGTGAGCAATCGTACCAGTTTACCAGAGATGATATCGTCTGCAAGCTTCCAGATCCAATGCAGCATGGTGGCACAACTTCTGTCGGTGGACATTTGATTTTCGCTTTTGATTTTTCAGTTTTTGCAAACATTTCCTAAAATTTCGGATAAAAAAACTTGTTAACTAAACTTTAAATGTGAATCTTTTGGCAAAAATTTAAAGAATTGTGTTTTTAATTATGCTTTATTGCCAACTTTATATTGATTTTGTAAATAACTTTATATAAGATCAAAGTGCCCCATAGCGCAGATCAAGGTGCCCCGTACATGAGGTACCGTGATCCATTGTAGGTGGTGTTATAAAGTTGAGTTCTAGCTTACTAAATATTACTTGGACCAAAATAAGCTTGTTGATTTGAATTAAGAAATAAATATTCTTTTAAAAATAATGAAAATAGTATTGTTGTCTGCAAGGGTTTCCAAGTAATCAAGCATAAACCATAAAAACGTTAAAGGTGCCCCCATCTCCCCTATAGTCAAATAACTAAACAATAACTTATAGAAACATATACACCATGTTTATCACAAGTTATAAAAAATCTTATCACATATCAAAACAAAAAACGTCAGTATGCATGAGCAGCACAAATATTTAAAGTTACGCCAAGGTTAAGGTAGCTTCAACTAAACATACCTTTTCTTGCTTAAATCAGGCTGAGCATTTTCTGAAGATGTTTTGTAAATAAAATAATTTGAGAGTTGAACTTACAAAAAATAAATCCTAAATTTTGTATTAGACTGCTCAGCAAGTTTTGTGAAATCAAAAATTAGTAAATTTTGAACTTACGCCAAACTTGCGTTAAACTTACGCTTAAAAATATTTTTCTAAAAGTACTCAAATATTTAAAGAATAGAATAGCGTACCGTTAACAACAATACCATTAACAAAAGAATGCCGTTAAACGGCAATATTTAAAAACTTAAATTTTAGATGTAAAACACTTTTCGTATAAATGTTATTAGGGGTGTCCCGGATAACACTTTTTCATTATCCGACCGGATATTAAATACCCGGATATTTAAAATTATATGACCGGATATCCGGAAAACGTAATTCAAATCCTAAATTATATATTTTATAATGACAATATATTATCGTGATAAACCTTCAAAATAGCGAACTTTGTTTCACAACTTTTCTAAATTAATGATAACTGTGATTTCAGAGCAATGTAATATATGCATTGCATGTGGAAATCAGAAAAGCAGGGGTGTAATAAATCTGGTCAGAAGTTATTTTGCACAACTCCGCCGCATAATCACGCAAAAAATTGTAATTTGTATGAAGAGGAAAAAAAATTAATACTGAATCTTCTTCAGTTGCACAAAGAAGTCCAAAACGAATTAAAATCTGATCAAGTCTCCTTTTTAAAAGCTGTTCATGGAGATGATGTTTTCTTTAATCACTCGATTATAGAAAAAAATAATGACTAAAGTTTTAAATTATTGGAAACACGAAGAGAAGTTTCCACTGCTAAAAGAGTTAGCACTTAATTTACTAGCACCACATGCATCCTCTGTATTTTTGGAAGATTGTTTTCATTCTTTATGAGAAAAAGCAATCAAGGCTAAATATGTTAGTTTCTCTACATTGAGGTAAAAAAATATTAATGAGTGATAAACTGATGTATTTATTGCGTATATATAATTTTAGTAGTATTTAAATAATAATAATAATAGGGGAGTGACCTAAAACAGGCCCCTTCTTAAAAAAAGATAGAATCAACTAGCTGTAACCAACCAAAAACATAATATTTAACCTATCTACAACTTAACATCAGAAAATTAAAGGTGTAACTCTGCCTTTTGTTAAGAAACAACCGTTGAACAAAGAAATGCTAGGAGCCCATTTTCTGTGGAAGTAGCCTATAATCGGCCCCTTAATTTAATTTCTGAATAAAACCTGATTATTAACCAAAAATTGACTATAACTGATTTGGTGATGATACATAATCTTTAGTTCATTATCTACATTGAAAATTGACACTCTGAATAGAGAAAAATTGACAATAATTTTAACTATAGTCAAACTAAAAAAAACTTAGCTCAATAAAATTTTAAAAGTTGTACTCTTAAATATTCATTTTGCTAAAAATTAACAATAAAAAAACTATTTTTCGGATGGTTCACTTAAATTTTTATGATCAGCCGAACAATATTCTAAAGCCAAATTTGTAATAATCTATGTCCAAGTAAGAGATTTGATAGAGGCCTATCTAACCTTTGGGTCGTTGTAGCCCACTTTGCCTTAATAATAACAATAATATAAAGAAACCATTAACATTAGATTATTTAAAAATATAACATTTCTAGGTTTCTTTCATTTTTCAAATGATATTAACATGAAATATCCGGTACATATAAATCCGGATAAAGTTATTATCCGGCCGAAAAACGGATACAGTATAAAATATACCGGAGACACCCCTAAATATTTTATAAACAACCTAATAATTCTAATATTACATTAAGGAATCACACAATACGGATCGAAATAAGGATCAAGCTCAAAAGAACTTGAAGACATTATCAATTAAGAAAATAACCTTTTTTAAATTTATTTTTAAACAAATGAAAATTCCAACTTCGAGAAAAATCAAAATTTTTTAAAACTATTAGGTTCCGAAGAAAAAATCCGTGATATGTTATAAGAGATCTTCCAAAATTTACATGCAAATTATGTTTATGAACAAGATCGTAATTTCTTAGGTCAAATTTTTTTGGTTTCATTGCATATAAATTTGGAAAGGATATAGGCATAGATTTTATTTTACAGTGTACTTAAAGCAAAAGATATTAAAAATTTTTAGTTGATATATATTAAGAACATTCATTTCCAATAAAAGAGGTCTGGGATAAGTTTAACGGTCTTTAAAGTTTTTTAATGGTGCTAGATGCTACTGTTGGTCGAATTTTTTTATTTTCAGTACTACCTCATGCAATATCTGCATAGTTTACATTGCGTTGAATAAGCGAGTAAAAAAAATTGAATAAATGCATGTCTATTTAGAAAATTTCTTACTTCTTACGATACTTCAACATTTTTTTAAACTTTGTGGCATAAAGTATCGATATGACTTTTACTTTTAAGATTTTCACCAAAGAAAACACCAAGGAAATGTATAACTTTTGATTGCTTTATTATTACTACATTAGACTGCCTAATTTTTGAATCACCAATACCTTTGGCTAGGATGCTTTTAAAGAAATAAATATTATTAAACGCTGTAAAAATAAAGGACTTTTTTTCATATTTTGTTTGTGTCATCATTACCATTTATTTGTGTAAAGCAGCACGTGATTTATTCAGATGCTTTTATTTCAACTTCTTATGGTCTTGATTTTTTTTTCAAAACTCATTTATTCCAAAAGAACTATAAGGATATCAAGTTTGAAAATAAAGGAATGTTTTATTTCCAGACTTGATATGAAGAATATATTTTCAAATGCGGTATATCTATTTTTGAGATAATTGACTTTTGTCGCTACACAATGATGGCTCATATGTTTGGAAAAACTATTGTTGCCTAATTTATATATGCATAAATAATATATTAGATAATGTTGAAAGTCAAAATATAGGTAAATAAAAAACATAAATTGTTTACAATGCCCAAAGAAAACAACGGTTCCTATTAAGAACAGACATTTCTTTGATTAGAAAACAATCGCCTAACGTGCATTGGATCTCTCAATTTGCAAAAAACCATAATTCTCTATGTCCGTGCTGAAAAAATAGAAATTAATTCCTTTAATAGTTCTAAATCTACTGCGTTTAATTTATTGCACACTGGCGGTATCTTTATCATCATCAGCTTTTTTTAAAATATTATGAGGCAATTATTGAGAATGAGAAAATTAAGCCTAGTGACTAAAAACATAATTATTGATAGTCGACTTCATTCTTTTGCAAAGGCAAAAAAAACTTACAAAGACATCAATAACCGAAAGATTTGGAGTATTGCTTCAAGCCACTGTTATGCTTAACGTAAGGTAATTCACTGAATTAAATACATCTTAAGAGGTTGATAATAACACCTTTGCAAAGGAGAGGGTCAAACCATGGAAGAGCTAAGACTTGAGAGTTCGAAATTTGATAATAATTATATATTAGGCCTTTCCTTTAATGGCCAACGTGATAAAATATTTTCAACAGGAAAGAAGGTTGATAAATACTATCAAAGAGCATTTGTAGAGGAGTTATGAAACATCAGTTTCTCAAAAAAAGTCTAGCCTTTGCTGAGGCCTTTGCCCGGATGTTAAGATTACGTTCTTGTTTTGTGATGATAAAGCTGTGATAAAACAGTGATAAAACTGTGATAAAACTGTTGTAAATACTGGAGTTTATAGTTGTCTCGAACCAAAGATTGGCAAAAAGCAGTACAATGGGCAGTATGTCAACTACATTTTAACAATTTTTTATCTATTTAAGACCTTCAATGGTTCCACTTCACGACGTACTTTCTACACTGGTTCTAAGCCTGAACTCAAACCACTGCGCCAAGGCCGCACATGATGATGTTATTTAACAAATTGATGTTTCTTATCACAAAATAAATATTTTGAGACAGAGTATAATTGCTAGAATACGTGGATCAAGCAGTAATAAATGGTAGTGAGCTGTATGAATAATTGCCGATAAAATGTTGTATCTGCCAACAGTAATAAAAAACGCCTCGTTACTAAGACTTTTTTTTTGTTGTTCAAATAAAACAAACCTGGTTTAAAATTTTCTGGTTGTCAAAATAAAAATCACCAATAAAAAGTCTTAATAGAAATTTTTCAGTCCTGAACTGCAAAATCTATTAACACCAGAAAAGACATCAAGCTGAAATAAAAAGTCTGAAATTTTTCAATTTGTTTTTTGTAGTATAAAAAGTAATTGAAATTTTTCAATTTGTAGTATAAAAAGTAATTAATTTTAAATTTAAAAAAAAAAGTAATTAATTTTAAATTAAAATAAAAAAAGTAATTAATTTTAAATTAAAAAAAGTAAGAAATTTTTCATTTTGTAGTATAAAAAGTAATTGAAATTTTTCAATTTGTTTTTTGTAGTATAATTTTGTAGTATAAAAAAGAAAATGGTATTAAAGAAAACTGTGTACTGTATATTTTCTAAATGTGTGTTTTCATATGTGTATTTTCTAAATAATAAGCTGAACATAATTTTATAATATTTATTGACGATTTCCACTTATTTTAATGTTTCTAGTTATCGAATCGTATTAAAACTTACTAAATCCAAATGTAAGTTCTAAGTAAAGGTTATTGATTTTTTAAGTGATAGACCACGTCCATGTATATTATATCCAAATAATTTTGCTTTGACAAGCAATCTTTTTTGACAGGTAATTTTTTTATGCAAGCAAGCACTGTTTGTGTTCACTTTGTCTTTGACCTGCTAATCGTTTAGAACAAGTGGAATTTTTTTTCATTGTTAGTGATTTTACCACACCTTTTACTATTTTGACTTTTTTAATTTAAAGTTAAAATAATGAGTAAAAACAAATTGTATACATGTAAAGTAGGTGTCAAATTTTCAAAACTTGCATTAGATAAAAAATCTTTTAAATAAAATACTGCTTTCCCAGTAATTTTATCAATGTATAACTAAAATCTTTATCAAGGTATGTATAAAAGTAAGTTGACTGTACATACATTCTGAAAACCTAATCTCCGGAAATTTAAGTTTTTGAATAACGAATTTGAAAAACTTGAATCTATTGAACACCATTGATATTTAAGTTCTAAATATAATTTCAATTTCCAATTTTACTTAGTTCTTGAAGCATTGATATAATTTCTAATTTTAATTTTACTTCTTTTGAATCAGTTCTGATTAAATTAATTTCAGTTCAGTTCTTATGATTTCAATCATTTTAATTCTTATTTCAGTTTCTGAATCAGTTCATATTTTACTTCTATCAAATTTCACAGCAATTAGTAGTCCTAACGACACATTTTTTTGAAAAAATTAAAGTGCAATCTTGAAGTTTATGAATTTGGGTATTTTGTACTTGTTGCATTCATTAAAAAAAAAAATCTTATGGCTCCTTCCGGGGCCTTAAAAAAAAATTACCCCACCCCGGGGTAAGTTGGCGCAAACTATAATAAAGATTACAAACGTATTAGTGAGTAAAAATTTATAAAAATTTTTTAATATTTCTATGAGCTGGAAGCAGTTAGTAGTTCGAATATGAAGCCAAAACAACACCCACCTTTGTTCCTGGTAACAAAATCCCATAAAAATTTTTTTTTGTAAAAATAAATTTTTTCAATATTGTTACAAATAATAATTTAAAAAAAAAATTGATTTTATAAAGGTATTTTTGTTTTTCAGTTTCCCTGTAAAAATTTTGCCAATAAACCCCAAAAGCTTTTCAATAAACTGCCTAAAGATCCTGAAAAACGACAACTACTAAAAAAACCTGATTGATAATAGTAAACCAGTTGTAACTGGAATATTTATAATAGTTTTATTCATAGGACCCAAGATGAAATGATCAATTAGGAAAGTTCCATAAGATTTCTGATACTTTTTGATAAAAGACTCTGCACATAAACGCAAATCGTCAACTTACCCCTGCTGACAACCAGCCCCGGTCTCCCCTATCATTATTTCAAGAAATAATGTAATACATAAGTTTCAAGAAAGAAATTTAAAAAATTTTTTAACTAAGTAATAAACATCTAAATAACCATACAAATAGTCATAAAATAGTCATTCAATGATTCAATTGAGTTATAATAAGATTTTTTTTTTGAAATTGAAAAAAAATATCTGGTTGAATTATAATTACAAGTTTTTGTTCAGTTTCATAAAAACTCTCATCTCTAATGATTTTTTCATTCGATTGCGGCGACCAACAGTTAAAATTCCACAAAGTGAAAAAATCCTTTCTACAAACGCCTGTGATGCTGGGGCGGACAGTAAATCTTCAGCCAAAATTGCAATCTTGCTATACTTGCTTTTGTTTTGTCAAGCAAATACCTTGACAGCTGACTTGCAACAATGATATTGTCTTGGTTAAAAATCTTTCCTTCTTTTGTAAAGATTTTATTTGACAAGAACTTAAAGCGCTTTATGGCAGCAAATTCACATTCAGATTCATTTGACTCAGCAGCAGCTTGTAATTCTTGTTTTACTCCACAAACTTTTATTATATACATCTTTGCTGCATGGAGCAAGGTGTCCATTTCCAGTGTGAGTATAAAGACAGCAACGGTTGGATCTAACAAACATGCAGCAGACGGAAGAGGATTAAACGTATTTGAGTCCGGCTGCAGAATTGATTGAAACCGTTGACGTAGATCTCCAAGAAGATTCGCTGTCAAAGACTTGTTGGTAGGATATTCTTGTAAATGGCATTCCAAATTGAGTAAGATGGTAGAACCTGTGAAAGAGACTGGGCATCGGTCTGAAGTATAACTGTTTGTACTGCAAATGGTTCCAAAAGTGAAGAAATGTTTTGAAGACGAACCCATTCACTTGCTTTGAATGTGTCGATTCCTAAATTTAAGTAAACTATCTGTAATTAAAGTTTACTATTAACAATTGTAATAACTAATAATTGTCATTGATATACGTCTCTTTATTCCATGCTGTTGTGATGTGATTTAAAAGGCAGGGTAAAGTCTTTCCGTGTTATTAGTAAACCTAATTTAAAGACTATATGCCCTGTCTTGTTTTTTAATGATAATGACTAATGAACTTACAATTTGTTAACATTTTCGTTTTTTTAGTTTAAATAAGGTAAGACACAATTTTGTAGATTTAAATATATATATAAATAATAAAATAATATGTACCAATTTCTGTAAGAACTTCATTCACCAATGTCTTTATTTTTAACAGCCGGTCAATCATCTGATATGTACTGTTCCATCTTGAGGTGCAGTCAGTTATCACAGACTTCCCACACTTGTCAATAAGTTTCTCAATTGCCACACTCGATTTCCTAATTCTTGATACAACTTGTCTTGTTTTTAAGGTGGTTGCACTATAATGTTCATAAACTGGTTTTATGAGAAGCTGGAGTGTGTGAGCCATACAGGGCATTCGACGATATGGAATATGATCTGGTAGGAATAAATCAGTTTGTTCTGACTGAGACTGGATCTCTTCCTCATCAGTTTTATGTTCACACTCGTCAGATTCAAACTCATAAGATTCAGATTCGTCAGATTTCTTAGCTGCATGCACTTCCTGTAAGAGCCTGATGGCTTTAACCATATTAGACCCGTTGTCTGAAACAATCAACATAACTTGATTTTCTCTAATACCCCACTCAAGACATTTCTTTAAACATTCGGCAAGCATCTAACCCGTGTGGGGATGTTGGAGTTCCATCAAATTTAGGAAAGCATATCGTGTTTTATCAATGGTGGTGTCATAGAAACAAGCAGATACTCCAAGGAAAGATGCTGTGAGACCCTTCTTCGTCCAACCATCAAGACAAATTGTTACTTTGCGTGTATGACTTATCAAGTCTTTCAGTTGTGCAGATTGTCGAAGAAAACGCTCGTTTATCCGCTTGTTCAGTGTTGCAGACCCTGCAATATAAAATTTAAATCAGTTAAAGTTTAATGCGCATCAGTTTGTGTTGTTAGTTACTTTAGTGTTACACTAATGATACGATAATTACAGGTAAACATTTAAAAATTGTTTAGCAATGAATGAATCTAAAACAATAATTTAAAAGTTTAGTTAATTTAGTGTTAATTATTACCTGGCAATTTAAATTTTGGGTCAAGCGTTTTTATCATCTTTCGAAACGACGGCTGATCTAGCAATACCATTGGATAGCTGGTATTAACAATCATTTCAATCACGCTATCCTGACGCACTTGATATTCACTTGATTCCGTTGGCCACGCGGTGATTCGGTGTTCAAAGCTCTCTCTTATTGTCTGGGTTTTTGTCTTTCCACTATTTTGGGAAGATGTAGAATTCATTTCATCAATTTTACATTTCAAAAACATTTTTTCTGCATTTCGTTTTTTCTTTTCATCCGTGTAACATTTGTGTGTCTCTTTATGTATTCTCTGAATGTGCGCTACTAAGTTACTGGAATTTTTTCCGGCAAGAAATGCGCTACACACGCCCTCATTATTTATGTCTTGTACTAGACACTTGGATTTGTCAGTTTTTTGATCGTAAACAAAGAATTTCCATACAGGACTGTCATGCACCAGCCAACAACCTTGATAAATTCATTATTCTGTTATTGATTGATTTGCAACTCTTAAGAATCTATAGATTTTTATTTTATTTTACAACAAAAGATTGGACGCATTGAATTTATACTTAACGTAATGACAAGCACGTGACCAGTTTTGTGGTCCATTAATACATTCTATAATCATTTCAAATATCATCGTTATGGTCAAACATGTGCGCCAATTTCAAACCAAGTATGTAAAATGTTTAAACTAATTGTCAAAAAACTAATTATTGTATCAAAACTTTTTTAATATTCAATAATTTTCTTTCGTTAATAATTCTTAATTCTATTCCTTTTTTCGTTTTTTGATGCTTATATTCAATTCTATTTTAGTTTTCGTTCTTCAGATATATCCTAATTTTAAGTTTTTATTCACATTAACGAAATCAATTATTTTTACTTCAAATTTTACTTCACGTTAATGAAAATATCACTATTGAACACTTTGATTTTTTTTAAGAAATGTTGTGGTTAGGGATAAATATATAGATAATATATAACTGATTGATATACTTATGATATATGATGATATATACCTGATTTCTCGATTGTTATTATTTAGGAATTTTATACAATTTTAATTTTCAAATTATAAAAACTTTAAATTTTTCAAAATTTATTTTCTTACCTTAAACTTGCATCCAATATTTAAATATTGACATGGAATAATTGTATTAGCGCAACTATCAGTAATATGGGAAGACATCTATGAAAAAATTCAAAGATAGAGTTTTTACCCAAGTAAATTAAATGTTCAGTAAACACATGACGTTTAAAAGACGTGTTAAAGACGTGTTAAACATTTCTAGAAGTAAAAAGACGTTGTTTAGACGTTTTTAACGAGTCAAGTGTTTACTTCGGTAAAAAAAGGACACTCTGAATATAAACCAGCTATTTCAATTTTAAATCAAACCTCTTTACGCATAATTTTCATGCCACATTGATTTACACAACAAAGAGGTAAACATTCACAATTTTCTTCATGAATCTAAATATAAATTTACGAGAAAATATAATTTTTACTTTGATTTTATTAAACTTGACGTTTCTTTTAGCACATTCATCAATAAACATTATCTTCATCATTACCATCATCATAGTCATCATTATCATAAGGGCCGTCCCGAAGACACGCGTCGGAGGTGTCTCACCCCCCTTCCTTTCCCAACGAAAATTTTATTTAAAAATTTGTAGGAAATTTGGACATTAGTCGGAAAATAATAGCCATCAAAGATCTTTTTTTTTTGTTAATATCTTAGTTAGCAAATTTTTTTTCTAAGCCTTAAATGGCAAAGAACAGACACGTCAACCCCCTCCCCTACCCCTTATCAAGAACTCTTTGGGAAGGCCCTATTCTATTCTACTATTACCATCCCTAATTACCATCATATTCTTGAAGTTGTATTACTAATAGCATATATTATTTTATTAGGGGTGTTCTGAAACAAAATATTTGAGAATCGTAAAAACTAAATAAATATAAAACATATTTTACATTTAAAATCACATTTAAACCTTATCTTTTAAAATATGTATTTATGTTTATTGTATATTTTTTATTATTATTATTTATTAATAATATTGGTGGTGTTTTTTCTATTGTCAAATATATTTGTAATTACTTATATAACGCCCTTTCAATAAAAACTGAAAACCAAATTTCTTTTAATAAAATAATAAAGCCATTTACTATTTTTATTTAATACTCAAAAACAACTTTTTTCCTACTTCTACCACTTAACATTTTTTAAGCATATTAACCAACTTTAAAAATCTAATATGTCTAAACACCTTGTTATTATTATTATTTTTTTAATACATACCGCAATATTTTTAATTCTCAAAATTTTTTTGCTTTTTGCATGCAATTCTTTAGTGCGATATTGATATACATTAAACATGCATTTGGTAAAATAAATTGAATTATGCGCAGAACATCGTTCACAGCTATAGTAAGACGTCACTTGAAAAATGATATACTAGTATGGTCACCATATTTGAAAAAATATTTAGAAATACTCAAAAAGATTTAGCACCGCTGCACACGTTTATGGACATTTATACAGTTCGAGATTAAAATTATTTCATTTAACAACTCTCGAAATAAGACGCGTTAGAATCGATTTAACTGTAATCTTTAGATTTTTCAAAGGAACAAATATTAACAAAAATTAAAAATTGCTAAGTTTCAAAAAAGCACTAGAGGTCATGCATCAATATCCCAAACAACTTGTAAAAGTTGTCGTAAATGGCATAACTGTCTACTAAACCGCATTTGAAACGTATGAAATTTTTTACAAAATGTTTGAAATCTCTCACAAAAAAGAATAATTTAACAGCAAACGTCATCAAAAGATAAATTTTAAATGCATGATAGTTTGTAAATAGTTCAGTGCTGATAAAGTGGGATTTAGTATTCTAACTCAATTGTTTGCTTAGTAACTTATGCAACAAATTAATAATAATAATAATAATAAAAATAACAACTACAGGTAACATGCGAAAAGCATATAAAACTTAAATCTTACCACCATATTTAACATTAAATATAACTTTTTTTTTTTATTTGATATAGAATGTTTGAAAACTTTTAAAAATACATTTATCAAAAAAATTCTTTAGAATAAGAATAAATTCAGATAGGCCTTTTTTTTTTTTTTATAATTTTTTTAAAAAGGACTTATTTTTATGAATCAATATAGAAATATGTTCAGTTTTTTTATTTAGTAAACTTTCTTGATGCAAATAAGTAATAATTTCAAATTTTTCTTGTAAGTATGCCTTTTTTGGAAATGTTGTTATAGGCAGGCGCAGATTTTAGAATCATCATCAGAAGCATTTAGCACGTTAAAAAAATTTTAGTTAATGTTTTACCCTTGCAGAGCGTAGGAAAAATGAATGCACTAAATATATATCAACTTATAGTTCTTTGTTTTATGTTTTTATGTAAAATCGATTCTTCCCCAGTTTCTTTTCATAACTGGTATTTGACAAAAGTTAAAAATAAATGCATTTTATGCAATGTTACTATCGTTAAGCAGCCATATTTTCAAACTAATTAAAGCAAGTTTTCCATTGCTTTTTGTGGACCATTTTTATGGAACAAAATAGTTTTGAAAATTTTTCTCAAGTTTTATTGAAAAATGTATTGATGATTTGTAAATATTCTTTTATATATATTTTTTGGAGATTCTATTTTACCTATATATATATATATATATATATATATATATATATATATATATATATATATATATATATATATATATATATATGTATGTATCTCTCTCTCTCTCTCTCTCTCTCTCTCTCTATATATATATATATATATATATATATATATATATATATATATATATATATATATATATATATATATATATATATATATATTATATATATATATATATATATATATATATATATATATATATATATATATATATATATATATATATATATATATACCAAGACTTTTATGCCATTTTTTTGAATATATAGTATATATAACAGATTTATATATTTTCAACGGACTTCCGTAAAAAAAAATTTGCATTTATCTTGATTATCTTTTACCAACATAAAAAGAAATTATTATCTCTATGTTAACCGTTCTTGACGACAAGACCTAACGGTCTTCTATGAGTCCCCGCTTCCTTTTATTTTTTATCGATCTATTTTTGCAAATTTTTTATTTACTTATTCTGAAAACGTTATATTTTTTACCAAAATGTTGCTTAAAATGTAATTAAGCACCACAAAAAAAAAAAAAAGAAAAAATGACTAATTTAATTTAAAACTATTATTATTTTTTTTAGTTGTTTTAGTTTAAGTTTTAAATTTTTAATTTCTATCAAGTTGCATAAAATTTTTAACGTACTATTTAAGTAAGATATAGCTGTACAAAAAATATTAAAAGAATTATAAAGAGGCCACAAATTTGCATTGGATAATAAAAATGAATTTCTTAAAAAAAAAAATACTGAAAATTGTGATTAAAAACAAAAAGTTTACTAACTTTTAAATAGCAAACGCTTATCAAAAAGTATTATTTACAAGCGCATTGTTTTTTTACAAAATAATCCCAATAAATAATATATTGGCTTAACCGAGCGCGAATTGAAAAAACATTATTCCTTCCTGATGAACTAACTGACGAAGAAGCAATTTGTTAAAAAAAAATAAAATAATAAGTAAAGTGTTTTTATTTATTGCCCTGTTTTTTAAGAAGATTGAGTTCTCAATCTTCTTAAAAATGTATATATATATATATGTATATATATATATATATATATATATATATATATATATATATATATATATATATGTATATATATATATATATATATATGTATATATATATATATATATATATATATATATATATATATATATATATATATATATATATATATATATATATATTTATATATATATATATATATATATGATGTATATCGGTATAGATATAGTAGATTTAGATATAGAATTAGATATATATTTTTTTATTATTGCTGAATTTAATAATAGTGCTGTAAGTAGTGCCCCTTCGTGCGTGTTTGATATGGAACTCTTTGCAGCCATTGCAGGGTAAAGGCGCGAAAAGGTTGTAGGTTGTAGCACATTTATTTGATAGCAAAAGTAATCAAAAGTGATCAGAAGGATATTATCTATTTACCTGTAAATTACATAGCGGTAACATTTTCTTAACTTGATATATAGCTTTTGTTTCCGTTTTATAAAGTCATTTAATTCTTATATAGTTTTCAAACTTTCGAGTGGTTACCTTGCAGAGTTTCTGAAAAAAGTGCCACGGTTCGTATCATACCGCTGGCGCCTTTTTTTTTTTTAATCATTATATTTTTCTAAAATACAAAATAAAGCACTTTTGAAGTTTTTGGATATTATATACATTTATTACGGAAGAAAATATAATTAGAACTATTTCAAAACAAAAATTAAAAAAATCTTCTGACTCTTTCGGTATCTCAGCAAAACATCTGAAATGAACAAATTGTCATACTTTAACAAAATAGCGTACAAAAAATCTTTAGATAGCCCGAGCAACTATCGCAGTATTAGCATTATACCAATTTTTACAAAGATTCTAGAATACCTAATGCTTATTATATGTCCGGATATTAGAGATACTCATCCCCTACAAATTGGATTCAATGCTAACTGTTCAACACTACACCCTAAATTTCTTATTAGCGAAAGAATTAAACATTACAACAGCAACAATTCCCCTGTGTACCCATGCTCTTTAGATGCAGTAAAAGCTTTTGATAGCTGTCACTGGGCTATAATATTTGATAAATTATATTTCGATAACAAATTACGACTCTGTATAGCTAACACTATATCTGCATTATATAACAATAGTACTGAAACTCATATCAAGGTTGTAAATCAAACTCTTTTCTTCTTAAGCTAGGAGTGAGACAAGGATCGATTCTTTTATCTCACCTCTATAACAATTACACTGAAAGTCTTCTTGAAAGTATTAAAAATTGAGGTATTGTTGGCATATCTATATACGGAAACATTACGAGTTTGGTAGCATATGCAGATGATATCATACTTTTAAGCTCTACTCTTTCTGGTCTCAAAAAGCTGATAAAAACATTCAATACTTACCGTAATTTAAACTTTATTAAAATAATTGCCAAAAAAGCTGAGTTCTTTATATAAGGTAAATAATACAAAACAATACGATAGCGATTTCTAGTAATTAAAAAAATCTTCAGAATAAACTTAGTCATCTGGGATTTACATGGAATACTTAACATTTAATTTTTGCTTCTTTCAGTTATACAAATGTTGATAAAAAATCTTAAACTTTAGAGCTGTTGTTTAAACTCATATTTAATCTGGAATCCGGTTTGACAACCCAAGTTCTATTTCCTGTAAATATAAGTTGTTGGCAGTCCCTACCTTAACTTATGAAATGAAGCTATGTGAAAATAATTCTGCTTTGATGAAAAAGCTTGATGTAATGCGAAGGAGTGCGCTAAAATCGCGTTTAAATGTTTCGAAACTCAGTAAGAATTATACCAATTCGCAATTTAAAATCCAGAAAATTTCAAAAGTATTCATCAGAATAAATTAATCTTGTTGCTTCGTCTTCTTAATAATAAAACAACTGCACGCATTATCTTTTCACTACTGAAACACCCTTTATTTCAACATTCGTTTGTTGGCAATATCCAGGACCTATGATGTTTTCAGATGTTAAATTTTCAAAATTTAATTCAAAAAAAAAAAAAGAAGGTAAAAATACCACTTTCTAAAAGTGAATTCTCTCCAAAGTTTAACAAATTTTAAAGTATGCAATAGATTGCTGGAATGCAAATAAATAAAGAGGAATTTTTAAACAAATTCAGGAAGAAAAAGTTCTTAAGTGAAAATCACGAGAAATAACTTTCTTCTTTTTCTTTTTACCTTGTAAATTACATTAGGAGTTAAATAAATGAAATAATAATAAAGAAATAATACACTATAACAAACGAAACTCAGAGAATTTTTAAAAAAGCCTAATATTTATAATACCATCAAAACATCGGCAAAAAATTGTTGTGCATTTGCTATGATAGAAATGCTTAGGTAATAAGTCCTAACAAGCTGCGGATGGTCTGAAAAAAAATATGGTCTGAAACTTAATAAATAAAAAATTTAATGCAAAAATGTATATTAAATAAAAAAAAACAGTAGCTAGAAAAAAAATTTTTTTTAACTATTGAAATTGTTTTTTGCTGTATGTAAGTTTTTGATATATATAATATATATATTTTGATATATATATATATATATATATATATATATATATATATATATAATATTATATATATATATATATATATATATATATATATATATATATATATATATATATATATATATATATATATATTATATATATATATATAAATATATGGTTAGATAGAAAAAATTGAAAATATATTGTGTAAAAAGGCGGATTTGAAGCATCGCAAAACAGCACTGATGACAGCGCATTAAATCAAATTTATACATGTAACTGAAAAACAAATTATTTTATAAACTCTTATATCAATTGCAATCAACACTTTTTAAGTGAGTTCTGTAAGAAGAGCTTTATTGCATTAGGCGTTTCTTATAAACGTGTATAATAAGAGAAAACTTTTAAATTTTATCTTATTTTATATATATATATATATATATATATATATATATATATATATATATATATATATATATATATATATATATATATATATATATAATAATCTATATAAAATATATAATAATCTAAATAAAATGTCTGCTGAAAGTCACAATAAACTGATGAACGAAAATGTTACAAAAACCTATAAAAAAGCACCGGATAATTTAGAAAAATTAGTCAACCTAGAAGCCAACCAAATAGCTTTAAAACTAAATTTAAATAACCGAATTGAATACCTAGCAAAATCTCCAGCATTTATCACCTTAAAAGACCATAAAGAAAACTTTCAATCAAAACCTGCTTGCCGTCTCATTAACCCGGCAAAAAGCGAAATCGGAATAATAAGCAAAAAAATCTTAGACATTACTAACACATACTTAAGAAAAAGCCTAAAAGTAAACCAATGGAAAAATACCACCGACGTTATTAATTGGTTCAACGGCATAGAAGACAAAAATAGTTGTTTCTTCATCCAATTCGACATAAATGAATTTTATCCACCTATAACTACAGAAATATTTAATAAAGCCGTTTCCTTTGCAAAACAACACACCACAATAACAGACGAACAACTTAGAATTATAACACATAGTCGAAAATCCCTCCTCTACTACAACAATAACACATGGATAAAAAAATTGAAACATGAATGTTTTGATGTAACAATGGGCAGCTACGATGGCGCTGAAATTTGCGAACTTGTAGGGATCTACATTCTCAATGATTTATCTAATATAATTATAAAAACCGACATAGGGCTTTACCGTGATGATGGCTTGTTGATAATACGCAATTCTAACGGCCAAGAAATGGAGCGAACCCGAAAAAATATAATCCAAAAGTTTAAAGACGTTGGATTTCAAATAGACATAAGAACAAACCTTAAATCAGTTAACTTCCTTGATGTAACTTTCAATTTAGCCTAAAACATCCATAAGCCTTTCAAAAAACCCAACGATAATCTTCAATATATCCACATATCTTCTAATCACCCACCACAAATTATTAAACACTTACCTACTTCAATATCAAACAGACTATCACAAAATTCCTCCAGCGAAGTTATATTTAATCAATCTAAAAACGAATATGAACAAGCACTAAAAAATAGCGGATACAAAAACTACTCCCTCAAATATCAGATCAAACAAAAAATATCCCAGAAAAATCGTAAACGCAATATCATATGATTCAACCCCCCATTTAATAAAAACGTCTCCACAAATGTTGCAAAAATGTTCTTGTATTTACTAGAAAAAAACTAAGACACACAAACTTCACAAAATCTTAAACAGAAACACTGTAAAGGTAAGCTACAGTTGCACTGAAAATATAGAAAAAATTATAAAAAACCATAACAAAAAAATTATCTTCCCTAGAATTGAAAATAATTATCCAAAATGCAACTGTCGAAACAAAGCAGAATGCCCTCTGAATGGTAAGTGCAAATCAACAAATATTATATATAAATGCATCATCGCAGCAAAAAACCAACCCAGCAAAGTTTATATAGGATTAACGGAAGGTGAGTGGAAAACCAGATACAACAACCACAAATCATCATTCAACAATATTAAATACAAAAATTCGACCTCCCTATCAAACTATGTCTGGGATTTAAAAAACAATTTTAATGAAACCCCTATGCTAACATGGTCTATTCTCAAATCAGTACCCCCCCCCCCAACTCAAATATTTCCAAAAGATGCCCACTATGTCTGTATGAGAAATTTACTATTATATCATATCCAAAACATGAAGAACTGTTAAATAAGAGAACCGAAATTATATCAAAGTGCCGCCACGAAAATAAATTCTTATTAAAAAATTACAAAGCTCGCTACAAACCTGACTAACAACT
>NC_088927.1:50757500-50790000 GCF_038396675.1 Hydra vulgaris | reverse complement strand
ATTCTTATTTTATAATTAAGAACCAATCATTTCTATAGTTTACTGAAAAACGAAAGATTATTAAATTTTTTTTTTCTCTTGGTTAAATTACAAGAGTTGCTTATAGGTAGAACTAATTAATATAATTATGTGCTAGTATTCAACAATTACTAAGTCATTAGGTATTGCTTTTAGGTTGAGTTTCTTAAGATTATCTCTTGCACACTAAGTTCTACTAAGTTTCTTTGAATTATATCAGTGTGTTTCTTTTTAAATGGGAGAGAGTTAGGGTGTTTGACTCAACAGTTGTATGTCCTGTCAAATCTTGCGACATAAGAAGGCTTTGACGGCTTAAGAATGTGTTTTATTTGTTTATTTTGATGATGAGATACTTACGAGGATTTCTAAAAAAATATGAAATTTTGTTAATTGTTTTGTTAATTGATTGGTTCATTACAGAATCCTTATATTTTATTTTTGACAATACTTTTAGAATTCCCGCCATAGGTTGAATAATAAAAAATACTATCGCTGCCCTATCCCAAACCCTTGGTTGATGAGGTAGCTACTTCTGCTCATTTTGTTTTTCTTTTTTAAGTGCCCCGCGAAGACCTTACGGTCTTATCATAGAGCACCGCGGAGAATCATTTAATGGGAAGTTTACTCCTTCTTCTCAACCGTTATCGCAAAACTTACCCAGAGGTGGGGTCTGAACCACGGATCTTACGTTTCTGAGGCATGTGCGCTACTACTGCGCCACGGCTGCATAAATCGTCCAGAAAGCCTAATATTATGACCTCTTGTATTTGAAACTATTAAATCAGGTTGGTATTCCGACTTAAATTATCTACATAACCCTTACGTAAAATATTATTAGATCATTACGGTCTTTTTTTTAAGAGTCGTTAATTTAAAGTAGGTTAGTCTTGTTTCATAGTTTTTCCCTTAAAGACACTTTGTTCGTTATGCTTTAATTTGTATTTTTTCCGTTTTTTTTTATCTTGTCTAAATAAACTTACCACACCGATGTTGTGTTGTTTAGATGCGCTCTTTCATGAGAGGTGTATAATAGTTTAGACGCGTTTATATCTACGTTTTTAAATGAATGTTTTATTATTGTTAACACTTTATAAGCTTTACTGAACATATAACTAACATGAATAGACCATTTTAAGTCGTTTGAAACCAGAGTTCCTAAATATTTTTCAATTTTTGTTTCAGGTTTTTAAACACTGGCTAACACCTAATAATACATTGTATATATGTAAACTACTACTTTTGCTACCGATATGCGAGCGTTTACATTTGCTAACGTTAAATTTTATTAGCTATAGTTTTGACTATTTCATTAATTTGCTTTGAATTTTTTCTATATCTAATTATTTTGAGTCTTATCCAAAAATGATCTAATTATGTTAATTAGTTTTAAATAACCAGCATATATTTTACATTTAGTTGAAAACTCATTCGGTAAATCGTTTATCTAAACAGTAAACATAAACGGACCAAAAACAGAGCTTTGTGGCACTCCACCTGCAACTTTGAAAACTGATTTGAAAATTCACTGTTGCAGATAATACGTTGCACTCTTTTACATACAAAATTACAAAACATACAAAACTTTATAAATCTATTTTTTACTCTTTTTTTATTTCTTAAAATGCTTTCTGATACTTTATGATATTACGACTTATAAATTTATTATTATTATCATAAGGAGTTATCTTTTAGAAAATTTTTATAGTTTTAATCTTTGTCACTACATATTTTATTAAGTTTTCATCAAAACTATTCATAATTTTCGTATACTAAATGACTATTTTTTTATATATAAATTCAAACATTATCTAATTAAACTATTTTCTTTTATAGATGATTTTGTAATTGTTTTATTAGTTTGTTTACTTAATTAAAATCATGTTAAAACATGATTTTAATTTAGTAAATTTATATATGATTTTAGATTTACTGAATTAATCAAAAGTCAGCTGTTAGATAAAAATAGAATTTAACAAAAATAGAATTAAGGTAAAAATAATTTTGTCTACTGGTATCATTGCAAAACTAACTTATTGTTTTTTTTTATCGCTATTTTTAACTAATTTATTTTATAATATACAAAAAATTTACAAAATTAGTTATGATGATATTAAATATTTTAATAAGTTTTAATGATTTGTTGTGTATCTTTTTAACTTTTTTTAACGCAGTGTCTTAGAAACGCCGTCAACCTCTCTCTCTCTCTCTCTCTCTCTCTCTCTCTCTCTCTCTCTCTCTCTCTCTCTCTCTCTTTCACTCTGTCTTTCTCTCTCTCCTCAGTATTCAGGTATTTCTTGGTATTTACTGATTTAATAACTGATGTTATCTAGTCTCTATGTCGTCATCTAAAAGCATGCGGGGCTAAACAGTTTGTTTTAAAGATAAATTAGTATTTTATTATAATTTAAGATAATATATCAACTTTAATTGCTACTATTAATTCATTTACTAACAACTGTAATATATGACTGCTTACTGCTAGTCGTATATAACAGTTAAAAAAATGTTTCAGACGTTTAAACTTTCATGGAAAACTTGTCATTAAAAATACTTAAAAATAACGAAGTTAGCAACCTAGTTTGGTTATTTCAGCACAACAGTAATTTAAATTCATACTTAAATGCATACTTACTTGCATACAAGATTTTTTAAAACAATTCATTAAATTTAAAACATCATAAATAAATTCAACTCTGTATCCTTTAAATTCACGGTCAAATACAATGATGTTATTACTCGCTATTGACATATTGCTTAAAATTATATCAATAAAAAAAGCGAAGAAAAGCAATATTTCAACCACCGCTTCTTCAACAAATCCACATATTAAAAATATGCCTCTCAAAATTTCCTAACTTATAAAATGAGTGCTTACTGTTGTTAAAAAACGAAGTAGGAAAAAAAAAAAAAAAAAAAAAAAAATATATATATATATATATATATATATATATATATACATATTCTAAGAAAAAAAACATCTCAAGCTATTGAAGGGTAAAAATTAAAGACCATGCAAAAAATATATATATATATATATATATATATATATATATATATATATATATATATATATATATATATATACATATTCTAAGAAAAAAAACATCTTAAGCTATTGAAGGGTAAAAATTAAAGACCATGCAAAAAAAAAAAAAAAAAAAAAAAAAAATATATATATATATATATATATATATATATATATATATATATATATATATACATATGCTAATTCACCTCCTCAATGCCGAGGAGGCTATTACAGACGAGGAGGGTACTTAATTGTGGTTATAACCCTCTCTAAACTCTATAACTTCGAAACACAAACTTTGACAAACAAGGACGCTGTGCGGATTAACAAGTTGAGCGCGGACGTAATGGGGATCGAGCTCGGAGCCTCTCAATTTACAGAACTGTTGTCAAAAGACAACATTTCTGTAAATTTTCACCAAAAATTTACAAAAGTGTTGTGTTTAAAATGTTCTGATTTGATGAATTTCGAAAAACTGCCTATAAAAATCATAACAAATCATGTTATTTAACCATGATGTTCCTTTAACCTAAACAACGCATTTAATTCAAATTTAATTTCAAATCTGGTAAGCAAACGGAACTTTTAGGAGAATAAAAAAAAATAGTAATAATCTCCGGTCTGAGTTTTCTCGCCACAAATACTTTTATTTTATGTTGCGGCAAAATTTAGAAACTCCTATAGTTTTTTTATTCCTCTTGTCATAGTTCAGGAACCTGGTCATTTAATAAAACTATGTTGTGGTCAGCAAAATATCATACAGACGCTATAATATTTTAAAATCGCCTGTGTGTGTGTGTGTGTGTGTGTGTGTGTGTGTGTGTGTGTGTGTGTGTGTGTGTGTGTAAGCGTGTGCATGTGTGTGTGTGATAAAAAAACTTTAAGTTAAATTTTATCTTTTGAAAACAAAATATAAATATTAGCAGAATTAATAATGAAGTAAAATAAATGATTGCTTTTACTTGCTTCTCACTAAAAACAATCTTCTGTTTGCAATATTGACAGGTAACCAAACGATAAATGCAAAGGTTTTCCATGTGTTCTTTTAGATTCTTAGGCAAAAGTGAAGTAGAACACGGATTATTAAGACAATTTAATGTTCGATAATCGCAAGAACCCAAATGTTCCTTAAAAAAAAAGAACTTATTTAAATTGCTTTAAAATAATTTTACAGTAATTTTACAGTAATTTTTGTCTGTATTTATAAAACCTTGTTTTATAAATACAGACAGCTAGCATTTTTTTTATCTCTGCAAAGTTATCTAAAAGAACAATCCTTTTAAAACATTTAAAATAAAATAAAATAAAATAAAATATGCAATAAAATCTTTTTAGATTACATTAACTTAACTACTAACTAATTAACTACTTATTAGATTACATTATAATCAATTATTAGGTTACATTAACTTTACAAAATAAGCTAAACTGTTATAAATCGAAACATTTATCCCTCTATATTTTATTGCATATGGGTTAAAAAACTTGTCATAATTGTCATCTCTTCATCATCTTTGTTTACGGTTAAAAACCTATTGAATTTCAAAACATATTTTGCCAGACAATTAGATAATTTTTTTTTTTTTTCCAAAACAATGAAATGAACGCTTTAACTCTTTTACCAAAACGCTCTTTAAATAGTAATAACAGTCATACTAAAAAAAAACATTAATGAAGAATGTTTATAGGCTTTTCAACACCGAGATATAGTAAAATTGTTGCATCAAATATTTTTGAATAAAATTTAAATAACATACATTAAGTATTTTTAATTCTCCGGTCCAATCACAACCACTGGAAAAATTACTACATTTAACTTTTAATTGCATAATAACTCTTTTAACAGCTATATCGGTAAAAATCTATGAGAAAACATTTTATCAATTGTTAGTAAAAGACATATTTTTTGAAAAACAAAAAATGGATTTTTCTTTATAATTACAATAAGTTATATAAATTGATTTAAAAAACTAAATTAATAAACTTAAAAATAAAGTTAAGAATAGTTACTTTGCTAAAATCCAAAATGCTATTGTCTAATGGACAAATTAAGACTCCCTTATTTCTAAAAAATGAAAAACTTTTGTATACATATATATATATATATATATATATATATATATATATATATATATATATATATATATATATATATATATATGTATACATATATATATATATATATATATATATATATATATATATATATATATATATATATATATATATATATATATATATATATATATATATGTATACATATATATATATATATATATATATATATATATATATATATATATATATATATATATATATACATACATATATATATATATATATATATATATATATATATATATATATATATATATAATATATATATATATATATATACAGCGGCGGGAGGTGACATTACACTTTGGTGAGGCCAGGAAATATTAACCAAACTATCTCGCGACGACTTGCTGTTAGCGTAATTGATGCTTTGGTGTTTGTTAGGACGCTAGCGTTATTTGATTAGTTGAGAGTTAAGGGCTAGCATACTTTCAAAATAAATTATTTAATAACATTGAATCTTTTAAACCTACGTAAAAACCAATAAAAACTGACTGAAAACTGTCCTAATAGTTCAAAAGTGTCTTAACTTTTTTAAAGTAATAAAACACCGTTCAGCATCAGCTGTAGACACAAACGTGACCAAAACAATCTCTATCAACTTTGGTACTTCAGAAAATGTTTTAACCAGGTTATTTTCATGCATAATTGGGATAGGGCATTAATTGCGCCGATATCACTAAAAACAGCATTTTCAACAAAACGGTTAAATCCGACATCAACTTAACTTCTTAGTATTGGTTAGTTATTTTAATATTTTACATATGTTTCCGAGAAAAATGTTGTATATTAAAATTGAAATTTTTCGAATCCAAAATTGGTTTTTGGATCCCAATGACGAGAAACGTTTAGCCAATAAACTGTCAATTTTGTTCATGTTAATTTATCTTCTTAGTGAACCTAAATTATTGATAAATAAGGTAACTTTAAACGATATTGTAACTATGACTTTGACATGATTTAAAAGCAAACTTTACCAACAGTAGTTTAGTCAAGAAGGGTTTCTTAATTACCAATCCATAAAATAATAAAAAGTGTAACATAACATATACATTGAACTCTCTGATAGGTTCACATAACGTTTTCTGAGAATGGCGATAGGGTCAACAAAAACAAAAAGATTTACAACATTAAAAAACTTTTTTAAAAATTTTTTTCATAATACAACACATATTTTACTTAATTAAATCCATAATTCTTAAATACAACATTTACAATGTCAGTCATAAATAATAGTAAACTTCACAAGATTATTTACATTGTCAAAGATGGTTTAATGATTTCATGTAATTAAAGATAAAAACTTAACATCTGTTTGTAACCATACATAACACTTTAATGTTTATATAGTTTTAGTTATTTGGCTTCAGCTTTCACCAAAAAAAAAAACATTTCAATAAAATATTCTGGTTATTTTATTTCCATGGTAATGTTAAATGTCAAACATGTTAAAATAATCTAAACTTTGCATATTTTTTTAATTAGTGTCTATTTGGAAGTATTAATTAATGAAGCTGTATTAAGAAATGTAACAGTACCACCAGTGGTACAGTTTTCGTGATTAAAAAAAATTTTTTTTATATCTTCTGTTGTTTTAGTTGTTTGTAGTTTTGTTATATCAAACTAATAATAACATTGACTAATTTTAAAATATTTCTTGAAAACCCAGTTGCATTTTTTTGTTGATGAAAAATTCTTTAAAACTTGTAATTGATGTTTATCATCATGGTTGAAATTGGCTCTGGTTCAGCGTTGATCTAATTGGCAACTTAAAAAGTAGAATAACTCAACTGCCACCAAACAATGTAAACAATTTTCAATGGCTGATTCATTATGCTGCAGAATATAATACGTAAGCTATTTGGAAAAAATAAACTTTCCAATCCCTCATTTAGAATAGAACAAGAATTTCAAAAGTACATAAGGTTTGTAGCTCTTATTATATTTGTAGAAATTACGTAAGCTTTCTCATGTTACAATATATAAACTTGCTAAACATTGCCATACACTTGCTTTACATTTGTTCGATTAATACACAAATCAAGATTCTCATCAATATGGCTGAGCCACTATTTTTTCTCTGTAAAAAAAAAAACATGCGTTATAAATTTTTAAAAAAATAAAATAATATATGCCTGAAAATGTAGTTCACTAACAAAAGTTACAAAATGTACAAGATTGTTGATTATAAAAGGAATGCGAAACTTTTTCATGATATTTTAAAATCAATTTTCTAAACTGTTTAATTCCCCTAGAACTTCTAAACTTATAATTGTATTCTTTTTACCACTATTATTTCTGTCATAAATATAGAATAAAATGACTTGTCCTAGAAAATCTAGTTTCTGAAAATTAATAAAAATTAATTTTTTTTTACCTAACTGTATCTCTTTAAGTTTTTATGTCAAACCAACATTTATACCAGTAATTTCTGTTACTTTATTTTAAATATCATGTTTTTGCCATGCTCCTATTCCTATTAATTTATACTCCTAATAAATACATGATAAATTTTATATCTACATATCCAGGTAAAGAAACCAATATTAAGACTGTCAATATTGTAATATTAACACTGTTAATATTCACAGTAAAATTGCAATATTAACAAATGTATGATGTTTACAACATTATTTTTACAAATAAGTGTTTACATTTAATGTTATAAAGTTTTCTAATATTACTGTACCTTATTGAGTCAACAAACTTCTGACTTTTTGCAGCAGTAAATTCTTCACTCTTTAAATCGAGAATTAAAAATGGTGGATGAAATTTTACAGCTTAGTGATGTTTTCAAACTTCTTTTTTTCTCAGGCCAGTTTAATTAGGCTCTGCAGTGCGCTTTTTCGTCCCACCTGAAAGCACAATAACTTTTGCGCGCGCATCAAAAATCATATCACTACAAACAAATTAAATAGCGCCAGTAAAAATCGGCCCAGCCGTTATTAGCAATGAAATAAAACAACGCTGCAATACTTTAAATAAATTGCAAATAAAAGTATTACTTATAAAATAAAATGATTTAAAATTAGAACTAACTTAGAGCTATTTATTTTTATAAAACCTGTCTGCAAATAGTTTAGCTAATAGTTGCATATTTACATATATATAAGTACATATTTACATTAACAAATACTTTATTTTAAATAAATCTAGCTGGGGTCGGGCCCCTATGGCCCCTATTGACGAGCCGCCACTGTATGTATATATGTACATATATATATATATATATATATATATATATATATATATATATATATATATATATATATATATATATATATATATATATATATATATATAAATAAAACTTTTGCAATATATTTAATTTTACAAAAGTATAAAAAATGCAGATAATGCAAAATAAAAATACACTGCTGCACCACCTCTGCACCATTTTGGAAGATTGTTGCTTTAAACGAAAGAAAACGGTATTAAATAAAAAGTCTTTTCAAGGTAAGGATTTCTAATTTATTATTTAAGTTTTGAAAAATACACAAAAAGCCATATTTTTTTTAATGCAATTCACAGTGGGCCAGAATTTACTTCTTACAGGACAAAACTAATAACTCCTCATTTTAAAAAGACTGCACTTTTGCTAATTTGAGGTTGCGGTATCAATGGTGAAATTTATTTTAATTTTGGGTTGCTATGGATACCTAAATTGCTTAGCAACCACATATTTTATTAACCGTGATAAAGATAAAATGGTTTAAAGTAATAACTTTATCTGATTATTCCCATAATTACAACATACATTATTATTACACTGCAAATGTAAAGGTACTAAGAATTTTTGTTAGCTTGGTTATGATACCTGGAATAACTGATAACGGTATTCACAACTATATCACGATTAAGATTAAATTTCTTAAAATATCAAAGTTTTAAAGAAGACTAATACTAATGTGGCATTCTGATTGAAAATTATTTTATGCATTTAAAAAATTAAACACGTAATATATTATTAATTTACAGTGTTTTCATGCAGTTCTAGGCCTCTTTTTATTATTTCAGGAAACCAATACATAATCCATATAAATAAGAACCTTAAAGCTTAAACCTTTTTTTGTTTATAATAGTATAAAAATTGTGGTTTAAATTAATTTTTTATTCAAAAACTCATATATTCTGATAATTGTAAAGCAGCTTTAGCTTCTTTTTCTTTACCATCTTGGTGCAAACTACAATCCGATACAAACAATAGTTAGGAAGATGAAAAAGATGCAAATAATGGTGCCAATCTTCTATTCTTTGTTTTATCACTTGAAGAATCATAATTCACCTGGGGTCTGGACACTACAATTGAATAAGAGCAGAGTTATCTTTATCAATAAAGGTAGCCAAAAAAATATTCTTACCAATTAGAAATTGAACCGATATCGGTTCATTTTTTACCCATTGTTTGTTATTCTCTTCGAAACGAATTTAGAGCTTTTCCATATTTCACCTTTATCAAAGATGGTTTATGAAATTAGACAAGTTGTTATGTGCAGTTATGTTTGTACCATTTACAATTGCACCCAACATATTAGGATCAGCTAACTTCAAGTTTTCTTATTTTATATATTAATAAATATCGATATTTTTCATGTTTTAAGTATATATAAAAAAAATGAATTACACTTACAAAATCTTAAAAATACATATTTTAAGGTGAATCAATATTAAAACAAGTTTATAACACTAATCTAGACTCACTGAAACCCAATTATTACATTGCCATTTAAAACAAAACACATATTATGTTTTCGCCACATAAAATTGAATACATCAGTTAATTTGTAAAAATCATTATTAGAGACCAGGCGGACATCCGTGGATTATAGACTAAGTTTATATTGATAATATACATATTAAACAATGTATTTAAAGTCTCAAATTACTGGACCACCTTGGAACGTAAAAATATTTGATTATATAAGTGATATTTTACCGAAAAAAAGTACTTCAAGTGCGCCGTCATCTGAAATCATTTTATTTGACATAACTAACGTGCAGAATAGTGTTGTAAAAGCTCAATTCAAAGAAAATACTTGATTTTATTAAATTGTGCAATAAAAAGAGAGGTTTTAAAATTAACAAATATTTTATGGTTATTTGTGACGCAAAAAATATTTTCGAAAAAAAAAACAAAAAACCTAAAACTTTTTAATTAAAAAAAGCTTTTTATTTTACAAATTATAAGCATACTGCTTGATAACTATAAAAGAATATTTACATTTTATAAAAGCTGAATGTTTAAGCTATGAATTGGTATACAATAATGTATTTTTTGAGATTTTTTGTTTTTACTTATGTCAACCACCTGGCCCACTGTGCATTGTATAGACGTTTTCATATAGGGACAATATTACATTTAAATTATACAAATATAGATAGAAATTTATACTTTCGTTTTTCTCTATTAAAAAAACAAAAAAATATATATGAAAATCGTTCTTTTTAATGTTAACTTAAAACTGTTTTTTTTTTTTTTTGCTTTGCCAAATTTTTTTGCCGAAAACAACAACCGCTCCAAAGAAATAAAAACAAAAACAGTGCAAAAGTTTTTAAAGCTATTTTTATTTTTTTCTATTTAAATTTATATTAATATCCCATTTTGTTAGTTTTGCTTTCTTTGTTTTTGAAAGTTAGTTTTTTCCGCAACCCCTAAAGAACTTGCCGTGACCAAATTGTCTAAAATATTATATTCATGCGTGGACATACAAGAAAAAAAACCGCACGCGTTACCTGGGAAGACTTGTCTAAAAACATCTTACATTACCCTGATAAAATTGAATTACAAGTTAAGCCCTTTTTTCAATTGTTGTCAGGAAGTTCAGAAACCATTGATTTTAATATAGTAAATGCTTTTTTAATACTTTAGCTATTCCAGCTATATATTCCAGCTATTTATTCCATTAATAGCTTACTTTACCATCAAGAATGAGAGAAGAATCACAGATAATAACAACATCACATTACAGAAAATCATTATTTGAATCCTCTGAAAAATCAAAAAATTTAAAACAACAAAAAATAGAAATTGAATATGGGTAAGGACAGTGTGTAGAAAGGGTTGAAATTTTAAATGTTGAAAACTGGGAATATTATGTTTTGTAATGGATTATGAAGTAAGGCTGCATGAAGAAAAGTGGAGTCAATGTTTAAAATGTACCACTTGAGCTCATTCTGACAGTTATATATTTCAAAAACTGGCGAAGCTATCTGTGGTTTAAGTGACAAGTGACAGTGCGTTTGATTACATGATTGGCTTGTGACAATTTTAATATGTATTATGTTTGTTTGCTTATATTTTATATATTATTATTAGCTGCATTATACTATAAAATGATTAATTTATAGAACTTCTTAAAATTCTCTTTGGTTTATCATTATTTATTTGAATTACTTCAAGAAAAATCTGTATTATTTTGCCTTGCATAGCGAGTGTAGGTGTTGTCAATAAATCATTTACATTGCTTTAATCATCTCTGATGATCAAAGCAATGTAGTTTTAAAACTTTTATTTTGTTAGACTTTTGTAGAATGGTAGAAGATTTAAAAAGTATCAAGTTCTTTTTTCAAAAGTTATTAGACGGCCTGCATACTGCATAATGTATAACAATGATTACTGCAACAAGATAAGAACTACAACTTTTACTGTACTTGCAATAGCTAAATGTTTACAGCATTATAAAAATTTACGTTATTAAACATATTTTTGTAGTTCTATAATAAATTAACTTTCTAAGTTTGTTTTTAGTTATATTTTACAAATAATTTTTTTTAATGAATTGTTTAAACTTGTTTAAATTAAACAAGTAAACTTTAAATGCGCCTATTGCCAAAGAACTGGTTTCAAATCACACAATACCCTTGTCACCATGTACAGCTAAATCACCATTAGATGTTCGCATAAACCTCCTGAAGTACTTACTTTTAACCTTTCATTCAAAACCTCATTGTTCTAACACTTTGTCAAACAAAACGACTCTTCTTTTCAAAAAACTACAAACTGTCTTTACCAAACACAACCTGGCATTTTTGGTATTAAATTGCATTAAGCTAGAGTAGATGGTTTATAAAGAAATAATAGTTAACTCAAAAATAAAAAAAGTTTAAAGTTAACTAGTTGCTATCTTATTTGAAAAATAAGTTTGAAAAATCAACATAAATCGCTTTAAAGACACCATTTTTTGTTGAGTTACAAAAAAATGCGTCATTAAAAATATATGAAGGTAAAGAAAACTAAATTTTTTCAGCGCTTTATTAATATTTCAATATGTGTCTATCTAAACCCAAGCAAATTGCAACCACGTTTTTGTAATCTAAATATATGGCTTTTATGTAAAGCTACCCATTTTTACAGGACCCAAATATGTCTAAAAAATTATCAAAGTTAAAAAATAAGTTATTTACGTTTCATTATGTATAAAAAACACAGATAAAAGTTTTACACCGACATTCGTATTAAAGTTCATTAATTATAACTCACTTTAGTTAATGTTTCATAATAAACTAAATGTAAAAAGTTAAAACTTAAATAAGACACAATTGGGATAACTTGCAACTTTCAAACTTTGCTGCTCACGAATGCAAAACACAACTCGTCTGTTTAAATTTTTCAAATTCATTTTAAATCAATTCCCGCTGGACTACATAAGCTTTCCACTAACCTCTCTCACACACAATCTCAATGCACGAGCCCCATTACATCCAATTTGTTACCCTTCCTTACTATCCAAACTAAATTTTTCAAAATGTCTGTTAACAAATAAGAGGCATACTATTATCTCATTGATAAAAATGTTATTCATGATGGCGGATACTCCCCACTTCGCCAAATCATCTTGATCTTTAATGACACTCAAAGATATTTCAAATTCACGCGCAACATTTAATCCAATACCAAGTTGTGTAAACTCAGTATACGTTTTGATGCTACTCTCCGCTCAAAAACATGTCTGATTTTATATCTTTATTTTGTTGAATAACAAAAATTAAGAGAGTTTTTCCTTTGGAGAGTTCTATTTTGTTTTCGTCATCTTCAATTAATCATTTACGACTAATCTAGTTTATTTTCGGATTCTGCACTTGCATGTTTTGGTATGTTGTATTGGGAAACTTTGTTAAATAATTGGTTGGAGCCTTCTCTACTTCTCCATTCCCGCTTAACTTTCTATTTGACACTATCAAATATTGATGATTTTCTTGAGCTTGTTTTTTAATGCCAAAAACACATTTCTCTCCAACATTCAATTATCGTTTTATAAAAAGTTTGTACGCAGTATAAGCTTCTACAGAAAATGCTGCCAACAAACAACGCTTAACTTCCCTTTTATCTTGCTTACCTTCAGCGTTTAAAGCATCATATACTAAATTTTTCAAATAAGGGTTGAAAAAATTAATTGCAGTTTTACATTCTGCATTATGACAACTACTTTCGGTCGTTGTGTCCAAACGGCGACGTCCGAAGTTCCATCGTACGTTTAAAATATATCAAATAATTTTATAGTTGAATCCATGTCCGGTTAGCTTGTAATTTTTTTTGTTGAAATAAAAACTTCTTTTCATTCCAAATAAATTATCTTTTGTTTCAAACTACCCACAATAATCGGCGTTAAAAAACCGCTTCATACATAATTACAATTAAAATAATTAAGAGCTTATTAAAAAAAGAAACCACATAACTATCAAAGAATACTCTTGAACTTTCTACACCCAAATTACATTTTATAAATTGAATGAAAATAAACCCATTTACATTAAATGAACATTGGGTCAGATATATTGGATCAATTTTGTGTTTATATTGTAAAAAAATCAACTTTTGCAAGATTAATCTGACATTGAATCAATGTAACAAATCAAGCTGCTTTTAAAATTAAAGTTGATATTAGATCAACTTTGGGTTAGCGTCGAAACAAAAAAAAAGGCAGCATTAACAATAGTTTTACATATTTCGGTCAAGTGTATGCATGCAAGCTCGGAAATATGTAGTCTATTAAATGTATTTTTATATGCATGCCACATAACTTGCAATATCAATCTACAAAAGTTAATACCTTTTTCTCATTTCTTCTGCGCATGACAAACAAAGTCGATGACCACATTGTGTTTGAATAGGCTCACGAAGAGCCATTTTACATACAGGACATTCATGTTCATCTAAAAGTTCATCTATAAAATACGCATCGTAGCCACCGAAGTTCTCCTCATTTCGGCTTTCCATTTTTTTTCTTTTGCTAAACATAAAAATGTTGATATTAAACGTTTTTTTTTTAACTTTTTTTAGTAAAAACAAATAAACTTTTAAATTATTTTGTAAACTGAAATATTAAAACTTTGATTTTGTATTCTAATACTTTAATGAATGTTTGCTTTCATTAAAGTGTCATTTTGTCAAAATTTGCTAAACCTGTTATAATTTAATTTAATTTATATATTTGTTGAACACCCACTATATATTACAAGTAAGGTAAATAAAGAGTTTCAAAAAAAAAAAAAAAGGTCTCTAGGATCTAGGAATTTTATTCTCAAGAACCTCCTTGAAAATTGTTCTTTGTTCTTTTGAGTTCCAGTACTCAACTGCACATTTTAAGATTTTAAGATCCGTTTCAGGAATTATATTTTTTAAACCAGTAATTTTTATTTTTTCTTTGTGTTGCATTAGCTTCTCTATATTTAATTTATGACTATTGCACAGAGCCTTGACGCTATCTACAAAAGGTCGTGGACCTGATTCGTTGTTCAACTGCGACTTAAGAATATCAAATTTTATTTTTCAACAGGCGATTAAATAAGTTTATCTTATTTTGTTGCGTAATTATAGATATATCTTCAATACAAAATGGGGGATGTATATAACTTTTACTATGTTTTGAAACGTTTAGTAGTGAATTCAGTGCAATTCTTCCTGCTATATCAAGCTTTTGCAATAACATTTCTTTATGGTCGCAAAGCTCAAGACCATACGTTAGTGTTGGAACAGCTAAAGTTTTATATATCTGGACAATAGAGTTTGGGTGAATAAAACGAATTCCAGCTTGAATTAAAGACTGTATTACTGCCCGGAAATGGGATATTCGGTTATGTTTAAATGATTAAGTGAGGCAATTGGTGAATATTTTGTGTCCCATATAAAGCCTAGATGAGTAAGTTTATTGTCTTGTTTTATTTTTTGGTGGTTGAGTGTTATCGTGCATTTTTTTAATTTGATGTTTTCCGGTGACCAAAAACTCGGTTTTGTCAGCATTTAATTTTATGCAATTTTATTTTGTGTAAATGTTACAGATATTAATTAGCTTTTGTAGGCCAGAGAGGGTGGAACTAAGAAGTATAATGTCATCAGCATATGCTACAACACCCGTGTAGTTTCTATTTATTGATGTTCCTACGACACTTTCATTTTGTAAGGTTTCTAGCAAATTCGGCGTGTAGGGTTGAGCTATTTTTGGTGAAACCGAATTGAAGAGGATGAGCTTCTTTTAGATCTGGACAGATTATTAGGATTATATATTCGATTAGTTTTGTGAAGATTGGAATGATGCTGATACCACGGTAGTTATTTGGATCAGTTAATGATTTTTTATAAGATTTAGCAAGTGGTATTATAAGTGATGTAGACATCGACTTTGGCGTTTGACCATGATTAAGAGAAAATGTGAAGAATTCTTTTAGCCATTCTATTAGGGCTTCACAACGCAAATATTTTAAATGTTCTGCAGAGATTCCAAATGCACCTTTGGTTTTGTTTAATTTTAGGCAAGAGATAGCCGTTCTTATAATTTCATCTGATATTATTACAAAGTCAAATTTTGTTACAAGGTGGAACCTGAAAACTCGTCGCGGTATGCGTTATAGATTTAGTGTTCAACCGTTTTTCGAAACTATCGGCGAATTCTCTTGTGATTGACTCCTTGTCCTTTTTATTATTTATTGTAAATAATTTTGAGTTTGCATCAGTCTGTTTATTTCTAAAAGTATTTCAGAAGTTTTTTGGATTGGTATTTTTTAATATCTCAATTTTTATTGTATTTTTTGTAAAGGTTATAGTTTTGTGCTTTCTTAACAGCGTTTCGGAAATTTTCTCGTGCAATTAGGTATTGGTTAAAAATGTGTGAACTTAAATCTTTTACGAAACCCGTGTCACGCCATTTCTTAAAATGAAACGTAAGAACTTTTTTACTCCTATTTAACTCGGGATTTCGAATATAATGATTGTTTTTTCTAAGATAAGTGTTGGCTAAGAGCCTCAGATGCACTTTTTGTATTCAAATTATAGATTTTGATAAGTTCTTTATCGTAATTGTTATTTGTAAGGCCAAGACTTTTAATATTATGATTTACGAAATCATTATATAATTGTATAAAGCGTTGATTATTCTAAGCATAATTTGGAACGCTAATTTTGTCTGTCACTTTGTGAATATTCTCTTTGAGAGATCTTCCGATGAGTTCAATTACAATTGATATTGGCAAATGATCACTCATATTCTGAGGTGAAAAGGGGGCAACAAAACAGTTGTAATACCTAAGAGAAGTGTTTTTTGAGATAGCTATGTGATCAATATATGATACATTTGGTAGTGTATTATGTTGATATGTTATTTTAGGGCCTGAACCTTTAATTACTTCCACTAATTCAAATTCACTCGATTTTATAAATTCTGATAGAGCCGCGGAGTGATTATTTTTTGTGGGACTTGATCTTTCTAGTAAATCGTATATTTCGAGAGGAAAAGATTGAAAATCACCTAATACAATTACTTCGCCGACACCCTCATAATTATTACCAAGGTCTTTAATTATATCTAATTGATTTGTGTATTTATCTAATGATGTTCGATTATTCCGCGATGAAGTTAGATAAATACCAATTATAACAATGCTAGTATTATTTTTAACAAGATTTATAGCAAGAATATGATCATCTTCATATAAAATAATGACATTTTGAAACATATGTTTCCGAACCAGAAACGCATTTCCGCCAAACGGCCGACCTTGCTAGCGTTTATTTGCCTGGTGGAAGTACGAAGAGTGGGTGTTTTTGCAAATACTTTTGATTATTGAATGTTCAAGTTTTGATATCCAATGTTCGCATATAAAAGTAATATCATGGGAAGTTATCAAGGATTTAGTGTATTTAATGTTTGATTTAAGCCAATGACAATTAAAAGTACATAATTTTATGGGAAATTTATTTTTCTTTAATACGCTGTCGGAAGCCATTTTGATTTATAGAAATTTTCCTGGTTGCCGTTGTTTTCCAGATTTTGGGCTAAGTTAGAACTTAAGCGCTTTTTTCGAAATGGTTTGACTATTACATTGTTATCCCATAGAGAAGGGTTAAATACTTTATTTTTTTCTGTGTTATTTATGGTAACTATATACGATCTGTTATACTCGTTTTCTTTATTTAAACATACCGAAAACGGGGTAATTCCTATTTCTGTCTCCATATAGATTTTAAAAAGCTCTTCATTAATATGGTTGCTTATGCCTCCAACAAAAATTTCAAATTTACGAACAATTCTTTTGCCAGCAATTATTTTGTTTTCCGAAATTTTTGTGCCAAAAACGGCCTCTGACCCCCTATGTTTTTTCATTATAGGCAAATTTTGCGTTTTTTGAATTGACTTACTTTTTCTACCAACTAAAATAAACTTATCATTGTTTGTTTTTGGTGATGCTAGAATATAGTGCGTTTGATTTAATTTATTCTTGTTGTGTTGTTTAACATGGCTAGATCACTTTTTTTGTTGGTTGTTCTAGTTAATTAATAATACTTAAAAGTAGAAAAAACTTATTTGTAAAGTTCAAAATCGTATATAAAAAGATCCAATCAGCTAACGCTCCTAACTCTTTAAACCTAGTCTTTTTCTAACTAAATAAAAGATCAATAGCGTCAAATAATTTATAAATGCATTTATAAATTTATACAAATCTCAATGGGAATCTTCAAAATACTGTAGAAATAGTTAGGATTGTTTTTGCGATGAAAGGTTCTAATACCTAACAGAGAGATTAGGGTACAATTAGGTATGTGTATTAAAATTTTAAGTTTATCAAATACTAGATTATTATTATATATAATTAAAAAACTCTCAAATACAGTGATTTAAGGGGGAAAAAACTATCTAACTAAATGCAAGCAGATCTACTCAAAGTTAATAAGTTTTAAGTAACGAATTTTTGAAACATGGATTTATTGAAAAAGTTATGGTCAAATTTTATTATTTATTTTTCTAAATTGTTATTACTTTGTTAATTTTCACCTTATAGAATATAACTTGGTATCAAAAAATTTAACTTTTTTTAACCAAGCACTTTTTGAGGGGACTACCTTCTTAACAGTAAAAAAGTACATAATTTTTTTTTTAGCCAAAAAGTAAAATTAATTTTATTCCAGACCACAAAAATTAATGAGAACTGTAACTTAGAGTTGCGAGAGTATGTGGTAATGATAGTTTTACATATCAAAGAACTGAAAAAGTTTAATTCTTATAAACTTATCTTTTTTTCAAAAGAATGGAAGTAAAACGCAATTTACAATACATCTAATAAAAGTTTTGTCAAAACTTATTTCGCACAGTTTGTTAAAACATCAGTTTGCAAATAATAGCTCATATTCACTAATGAGGTTTTGCTGAATCATTTCTAAATGTTTATTTATACTTTGCATAATTGAAAAACAAATATATTTGTTATTATAAAAAGGTTTTGGATAAGAAAACATATCAGATAAGTTATTTTTGCGCATTGTTAGTTATATTAAAGTCCAGTTGCGACAGAACACGCATAAAAGTACAACAGTACTAGTCTATCATAGCTGTAGAAGAAAGTTTGTGGATAGTCGTAAAGATCAATAATTATGTGTACCACGAAGGAAACTTATTTGAAGAAGTATTTGATTGGAAATCAAAATGTTTTCTTTGTACCGAAAATGTAGACCACAAGCATTCAGCAAATGCTAAAATTGAATCCATACCATTGATTAACAAAATGATTGAACGTTCTTTGAATAGAGAGGGAGAATGTAGAAATGCTGTAGATTCTCGTTGGATGTCTTGTTATGACTGACTGCGAACTTTGTACCCTTTCGGATGTGCACATTAAGATCAAAAAACGTAGTAATGGTTATTCGTATTACTCAACGAAATCTTTAAAATGAATGTTACTTGAACATTATGGTGATCATACTTTTTTAGGAGAACTCTTCGGTCAATCTAATTTAGTTTGTGTTCAGAGACATGGCTTCTTTTGATATACTAAAAATTCAAAAAAAGAAAGCTTGTACTAAAGACAATATTATTGGTCCCGCTGCAAGTATATTACGAGCAAAATCAGAAAAGTGGATGTAATTAAATCTGTATATCAATCACAAGAGGATATGGGTGACATTGAATATAGGCTTTTAATTGTTGTAAAGCTTTGACAAATTAGTTTAGGACAATGAATTACTCAAGTTTTTGCGACGAAGATTTATGAAAGCACTAATTCCATTTGGGATTGGCGTAGATTGATATATCTTTTGCAACAAAATGGCTTGTGAATCACCTTTATAAATTTAGATCTTCAATATACGCCGATGAACAGAAGTTATTTAAGTCATCTGCTGCAGTTAGTAAAGTAAATGCTGTGCAAGAACAAAAGCCGAATTTCTTACATTGAGTGGCTGACAATCTAGATCACAACATTGGCACATTGACCGGAAAAGGAACGTTTCACGGAATAGGTTTAATATCAATATGTTTATCTTCTAAATACAGTTATGAAAGCATAACGAGTTTTAAACACAAGTCTATTAAAAACATATCAAATGTGTCATCTAAAATAATGCCTTATCACGTATCAAGCTATCATGGTTTGTTAAATGTATTTAAAGATTTGTATCTGGTTTAAACTAATAAAAGATTTGTAACTAAAGTATTTCGTGCGCCCGAAATTAGTGATATTGTTAGGTTTGTCGCATGGTTCTTTAGCTCAAAAAATAATCCTCGCCCAAATTGGTCAAGTTACATGATGCACACTACATCACAATCAACAACAAGTAATGAAAAAGCATTCATCAAGTTTTTACCTATGATTAACTCCTAAGATGAAACATGCATATACTTACACTGCTTTTCATAATTGATAAAGCTAATAAATATAAAACAATTATTCCCTACGCAAAGTTTGATCAACCTTTGTGGCAGAAACCGCTCGGTGTTATAAAAGATTAGAACCTCAATATAGTATGTCGACTCTTAGGGTTTCACACAATGATGGGTTTTCTCGGAAGAATTGGAAAACTAATGGCAGGAACTGGCCTGAAAAAGGTGTTAAAGCAAGTTTGCTCTGAAGATACGGTAAAGCATATGCTTAAAGGAAAAGCAGTTTCAAATTCCTTAAGAGGTCACATGTTGGTCTAAGAGTGCATTCATAAGTCTTGTTATAGATATTTTGGTTGACAAATAAAAACTAGATATATCCGGACTTGAATACAGTTATAAAATGACAATGCAAAATGATTTGAACAAGAAAGAGTTAATCAGACTTGGTAATACAGATGCTTTCAAAAATATTGAATTTGCGATATTAACCTACACATCATATGAATGACACACTGCAAAACTTTGTATCTTCTACATATACTACATTGGTACCGTAAAGGAACTTTTAGTTCCAGAGAGAACTTGTAACTGGTATTTGCATCTTAAAACAATCTCGAAAATGGTTAATTATTTGCCGCATTAGGACACTATTCCAAGTATTCCAGGTTATACTTGCCAGAAATTCAATATCTTAGAGAAACAAACATGTAGTTACACAACAATTTTTAGATGGTTGTCACGCAATGCACCAATCTGCAAGGTATAAGGCTGAAATATCTTCTGATCTTGTAATTTAGCAGACCCTGATGCGTTCTTTAAAATGCAAAGTTGTTTTAATATAAAATGGAATAAAAATAAATTAAAAAAAGAACATAAAAAAAATATATCTTTATTATCCACGGGTGTTGTGTGAGTCAATGGTAAAGATTGTATCAACTGCGACGAGGCTGAGAACATTGGCGTTTGTCTAAAAACTTTTTTTGACGGTCTTAAGTTTAATGAAGCAAAGTTTAAAAATACGAAAAGGTTTTTTTCTCTGGATGTTTTGACTAATAGCGTAAAACTAGACAAACAAACTAATTGTGTCGATTCAACACTTTTTAATAGGTTTGCAGCAACTGCAGAAAGAGAGGATGACGCTTAACTATACTTTGACTATGAGCTCATTCATACCCCACAAGTATTATTTAAAAATAATCTAACGCTGAAAGCAAACAAATCATCTTTACGCAAAGTGATTCTTCCTGAAAACAAAATTAAGTTTAGTACAAACGTCAGCTTGTGCATGTATGTCCTTCACAGAGGTTCCTTACTCCACATAGTTATTTGAAACATAGGTATGAGATTAACAAAAAATGTTGAGACCTACGCCAGCTATATAAGAAAAAAGTATGCCACCACTTATATTATATTTAATGGTCATAATAAATGGTTTTCAATTAAATCTGATAAATCATATAGTTAGAACAAAATGCAAATGGTTTTCAATTAAATCTAATAAATCACATAGTTAGAACAAAATGCAATGGTTTTTCCCAAAAATTTTTTATGAGAGAAAATAATTAGATTCACATAACTCACATAAGCATTTTCTATCAAATTCACACAACAAAACACAGTTAATTTTATTTTTTCAGATTACCTTAAACAAGATGGCTAAAAAGTATATCTTTGCAAAGAGGATGCTGATACAAAAATTGTCTCTAAACTGTTGGAAGTTGGAAAAAAATTTCACCATGCATTATTTTTTCCGATGATACTGATATAGCAGTGTTGCTAATTTATCATTGGAAAGATTAATTAAATGAATTTTATTTTATCATAAAAGCAAGAAAAAACTCTAGAGAATAAAAGATACTCAATTTCGAATAATGGATTTTAGACAACATCTGTTATTTGTTCATGAAGAGTCAGGATGTGACTCGACATCTTCAATACTTTGTTAAGAAAAACGTTGTTTTGAAAAATACTTTAAAATTCAAATAGTATACAATCAGTATCTGAAATTATTTTGGATTACTGGGCAACCAAAAAAGAAGTCGGAGAATCTGCTGTAAAGGTTTTCATTGAATTTTGGTGAAAATGCAGAATCTTTGTTTAGGAAAATGCGGTAAACATTTGAATGTTTAATTTTAACTTTTTCGACTTACGCCCTTCATTTAGATTGAAAAAATTTAAATTTAAACTGAAAAAATGTCATATTTTTATAGTATTATTTCTTAGAAATTTTTGAAATATAAACAAATGGTTTGTGAAAGAAATATTAAACTAGAAAAGTTACCACCAACAAATCGTGCTGCTTTTTTCATGGTTTTAGAGTTCATCTCCAGCTTATTAAAAGGAAAATGCTAGATGAATCTTTCAGCTTAATTCCAAAAAAATGAAGAAGGAAGTTCGATAATGGTTGTCTTCTTTCAATACCTACAGACAAAGATGTAGCACTAACCAATATATCAAAGTGATTCGTTGTGTTTGTAAGACTTGGTCAAGAAATTTGCGCAGAATTAGTATATGTTCTTGCAAGAAAAACATGTCTGCATGCTGTATCTATCACGGGCAAGACTGCAGTAATAAAACCGTAAACTTTATTTTTGAAATATCTTATATGCACATAATCTTCTTAAAATATATTACTTACTATTGTGATACGATTGTTTTACATTTTTAGAATATACTCTAAAAATGTTAAACAATCTTGTTTTACATTTTTAGAATATATTCTAAAAATGTAAAATAATAATTACATTTTTAGATTGTTTTACATTTTTATATATATATATATATATATAAATATATAAATATATATATATATATATATATATATATATATATATATATATATATATATATATATATATATATATATATATATATATATATATATATATATATATATATATATTTACATATATATTTATATACATATATAAAAATAGAATATTTTCTATATTTTAAAAATGTTAAATTTTATTTCAACAAAAAAACTATATCATGCCCTTTAAATGTTGTGTAACTGGTTGCAAAGGCAACTATGACAAAGAACATAAAGTAAATTTTTTTCGGTTACCAAACAAAAATCGTAATCCTCAAGAAAGAAAAAAATGAATTCATACAACACCAAGAGAAATTATTTGAGACAGTTAAAATACATTTATTTGTGAAAATCATTGTCTAATTATTTATGAAATGTTTCAAGTTTGTGGTAAAATTAATTCTTCAAGTCCGCCAACTATTTTTATCTGTGTATTGCCGAGTCAAATTCCTACACCTCTACCAAAAAAAAAAAGCACAACAACAAATTCACTACCATCTACACGAAACGTAAAGGCTGATAAAATTTCATCTCACTTGGATTTGTATTAAATTAGTTGTTTCGATGACCATTGCAAAAAAGTAATCAAAGAAGTTGTTTTTTTTCCAGTAATATCTTCTAGAGTGGATAATGGGTAAATAATCCAAAGTAAAGATTATATTAATACCTCTGCAATTTCACAGTTTCTTTCAAAAATTAAAATGTAAATGCAGTTCAAAGGTTTTCATTGCGGAACTTGATGCACGATTAAATCACTAAACAGTTATCGAATACATAAAATTTCATCTTACTTACAAATTATTGAAGCATTTTAATATTTACACTTTTTTATTTACTTTTATTTTTATGATCCATTGTAATGGATCATAAAAAAAATTGTTCTGCAACAAATTATTAGCATGCATGCATTAACATTTGTTGGCAATAAAAATTGTGCACCAATAATTCTAATTCCAAGGATTTTGAGTATTTTGCAATTTCAAAATCTCTTTACAGTTGTACTATAATACGACTGCAATGAGATTTTGATTTTGCAAAATCAAAAACCTTAGAATTAGAAATTCTGGTGAATATTTTTTATTACCAAAAAATGTTAATGCATGCATGCTAATAAGTTGTTTTAAATGATTTTAAAACATTTAAAGTTTATCCATATAAATTACCGCATTGATACGTAACTTGTGGTTTTCCATAAACTTCGTCGATTACAATAACGACATTTTTTAGGCATTTTATACACATCTCTAATATTAGAGATGTTTATAAAACGCCAAGTATTGTAAACTTGGTAAACTTATATCAAAAGTTGCTAAATTAGAGGATGCTGATTTCCTTAACAAATATATTATTCATCTTCGTCAATAAAATGTCATAATTGTAATCGACGAAGTTTATGTAAAGCCACAACTAATGTATCAAGGCGGTTTTTTTATTTGGAAAAGCATTAAATAATGCAGTACATTTTGCAACTACTGTTTTAAGTTTTATAATTTGCTCATTATTTAGAGGTAATAAAGTAAATTAGGCATTCTTTAGAAAACTCAGTTTGATTTTTCCAAAGCGGGAAACTGAAAACATTTTATTGCCCCCTTGATTATGTCCATCTAATCAAATCTCTTAGAAATAATTGGTTAACTGAAAAAATGCAAGATTTAAAATAATCTGACTGTGGCCTCCCAGCAAATATGTCAGCATTTGAATCAACGTTGAAAACCAGCTGCAGCGTAGAAAAAACGTTATAGTAAAAAAAAAACGTGCTTTCACATTGATTCAATGTTTTTTTTTTGTATACTAAATCGCGGTAAATTGAAACTTTGAATAAGCGTTGAAATCGTAACGTAATTTAGCGTCTCAAATAAAAACTTTTGTTCAACGTTGAAAAAAGCCAATTTGAAAACTTTTTAAAATTTATACTTTATCAACGGTAAAAATAAACCGCTTTTTAAACGTTACATTTTTAACGCTTATAAATTTAAACCAATCTTATCTTCTTAAAAAATCGCTTATTTTCATCGTTGAATAAAAGTACGCAAATTATCAGTGTGAAAACGTCGCAAAGTTTAAGGTTTATCAATGTTAGACATTAGCTGCTTCTTCAACGTATTTAATCTATTTATAAAACAATGTTAATTCAACGTAACATATCCATCTAGTCGGAATCACGTGACTATATCACGAAATCAAAAGTAGCCATAACGAATTGGGGGAAAACAAACTATTTATTTTTATACGCAAAGTCAAGAAAACATTATTAAACAATAACCTTATGTCCTACAATTACTTTAAAAGTTAATCTCTGTTTGAATAAAATGACGCTTTATAATGCTCACTTCATATTATTTTGGTTGTTTTAGGATATAAAAGTACTGATATTTTGATATTTATTTACCTGTACTAAATTAAGATGCAAATTAAAAGTATCCAACCAGAAATCAAGTGTGTCGAACAAAGATAAATACTACAAGATTTTAGGAAACCATTGTTTGCTACATGCACTACTATCCACAGCACGATTTATAGTATTTAACCACTTTCTTTCAAGTACTTTATCTTTAGAAAGACTTTAGCATTTATTTTTTATTTATTATGTTAGTGCAACCTTACTGCACAACAACTTTATAGGATTAAAAAAAAAAAAAAATCAACAAACCGCAACAGATTTTTAGATTGTTTTCTCTCAATTCAAGATGGTAAAATTTAAAGCAATACTTATAAGACGGAGTGACATCACGCCGAGTGGATGGATACCGACGTTGAAAATGTGGTAATTAAAAAACTTCGAAAAAGTGTTGTACTTTGCCAACGTTAATAAAACGTTGCTTTGACAACGTTGAGAAAGTGAAATATTGACAATTATGTCTTATGTCTCTTAATGGAAAGGCAAGGAAAACTTAAAAGAGTGCAAGCAGATGGTATAAAAAATATTTTAATAAAGATATGTTTTATAACCTATTTTTGTTGCGACTAATTTAAAACTTTTAGATTTTATTTCAAAATGTATATAATATACATAAATCTCAGCGTAAATTCGATTTATTAAATGTTGTTTTTGGTCATTGTTTTATTTATTTTAAGTTGACAATTTGAATGAAATGCTCAACTTTTTTAAATATGTTATTTCTTACATAGGAATAGTACTTAATTTTAATAAGATTAAGATGTATAAAGTGATATCAAAATTATTAAAAGGATATAAGTCTTAAAAGTAGATAAGTATATAAGTATAAAAGAATAAAAAGTAAATAAGTCAGACTAAACTAACGCTGTTAACAGACAAACACTTTTAATTTGTTCGAAAAACATTTAACATTTTAACCTAATTATCAAGTAAATACTTCAGTGTAAAATCCTCCACAAATAATGAAATTATGCACTATTGAGTTTTTTATTGAATAAAAGCACATTGGATAAGTAACTTCGTTTCCATTTTTTAAAATAACTACTAATTTTATTAGGAAAAGTATCAAGGCGTAATTATAGTGTTAGTGTTGTATATTAAATTCTAACATTTATTCTTTATCATATATTTTTATTGGTATATATTTTTATTTATTTTAATAATATATGTTTATTCATGTATATATGGGTAAACTTTTGAATATATATTAAAGAAATATATATTTTTTAAATACGTATATACAATGCTGGCTGGTGGCGTCTGCGAAGTGTGAAAAGCACACAGGCAGAAAATTTTTAGATCAACAGAACTGAAAAATTTCCAAAAAAATTCTGTTTTTCTGATAAAATTTGATCAATATTTTAGGAGGTAATATTTTTTTTGCACACACTAAAAATTGCTCACAAGCCGGCTCTGTTTATAATATATATATATATATATATATATATATATATATATATATATATATATATATATATATATATATATATATATATATATATATATATATATATATATATATATACAGGTACCATCATTCGTGTCCGTTTAATATCCGTTTTTTATTTTGACATCGCTTTTCAAAAAGTTTACAGAGAATATAATGCAATTTATGCAAAAAAAAAAAAAAAAATGCGCTACGTAATTTACAAGAAAAGAGAAGAAAATTGCAACGGACAGTTTGTGTTTTAAGAAGTTCAATGACCCAAAACATACTAGCAAGCAAAAAACTTAAAAGACAGTGTTTTTCAATAAAATTATGGAAATTAAAGTATTCAAACGAAAAATCCACAGTAAATAGAATGGCATTTGAGCCAGACGTTTTAGCATTGGTATAAGCTGGTGAGACACTTTTTATTGTGAATGTGCAGCATTGGTGTTCAATGCAACCACCATTTTAAGCACACATTTCAACGCGTTTCATATCAGTACCTATCCTTCACAGAGATCTTATTTCTTATCAACCGCTAAACTTGCTGGGGGTACAGAATTTGACTGTGCTACTCATATAATCAGTGTGTTATAAGAACTTGCCAATACATTTACAGAGTTCAAAAAAATACTATCAATAGAAGTTTTAGACATATTCACTCAAAAAATTAAAAGTTGTCTGTCAGACAGAGCACCTGTTAATAGTTGTGTGAAAAATATGCTTCAGGAGGAGATGGATATTGAATTAATACAACTGCACTGCAATGTTCATCCACTTTTTTTTTGGGGGACATTTTCCAAAAAACAATAAAGAAATTATCCAACTTCAAAAGAAATCTAGAATCAATTCTTTATACAGATGTGGATGTATTTAGTCAAACAGTGAATAGTAAAGAAGGTATACCAATCACTTTGCGTCATTAAAAATGAAAAAATTTTGATAAAAATTTTATCAGCTTTAAAAAGCTCCATACAGACAGCTTTGAAAAGCTCCTTACAGACAAATGGCCAGTCAAATGGTATTTGACTGGTAAACTCTCAAATCCATCTAAAGAAAGGATAAAAACCACACTATCTGCTCCACCACATACAATGGAGGCTGAGAGGATCTTGGACATGCTTGATTTATTTTACGTTGCGTTCCTAATGCATTTTTTGGCTTCCTGGATTAAAAATAAAAGCCAGCGTAAACAAAACATTAACATCGCCAGAACAAGAAGACCTCATTCAGCTTGCAATTAAGAGAGGAGCGTTAATATGTCGAGCCTCAAAAAATTTTAATAATCTTTTGTATGAAGAAATAGGAAAAAGATGTACCAAAGCTAGTTTAAAAAAAGAACTACTGGAAAGAAAGCAACTAGAAGGAAGTTAAAAATGCAATAGCTGGTAATGCAAAAATTACATCCTTTTTTTATTATTATTGATGAAAAACAAGAACAATTTTTAGGTATAATTTTGAAGAATGGAACCTTGATAGGGCAGCTTGAATGGGAGCTTGATGATGGAAATAGACATTTACTTTTTGATAAGATTATTAATCAAAGCAACAAAGAAAAAATCATTTACATTCACATTAGGGTATTGGAAAGTCAATGAAGATGAAGCTGAAGATATTGACATAAGCCAGGAAGGAGTTGTGGCAGATTTAATAATTAAAGACCTGGAATTTATTTAAAACTTTCGGTATTATATTAGGCTTTATTATTATATTATTATATTAAGCTTTATTATTGTCCAAGACATGTCGTTTTTGAAAATATTGTATACAAATTTTTTATTTAATCTTAATTTTTTTAAATTTTCTATAGTAACTAAGACCTGACACATGATTATTCTACACTTTAGATAATGTAAAATAAAAGAAAGAGCAGACACATGACTTTAGGCTTTCTGAAAACTCTACATATAATGATGTTCATTTATATGTCAAATGAGAATGATTTGCAAAAAAAATGCGATAATTAAAACTTGGGAACAAAAATATCTAAAAAGGTTAGCACCCTTGTCTCAGTTGGCCAAACTAACTGTTAAGCCAACGAGTAATTAATTTTTCATCTTATACTAAATTTAAATTCATGGACAGCTTTCAAATTTAATCTAAACATCTTTTAATGCTCAAAAGTCATGACCATGTGATATTTACAACCCCTTCGTTTAGGGATGGGTGGAAACTTCACTTGGTCATAACTTTAAAAAAAAAAGAAGATTTTATAGGTGAATTTGAAGTCTGTTGATGAGTTTAAATTAAGTATTGTATTTACTTAATCCCGTCACATATTTAAATAAAGTTTTTTTCACGGTACTTGGTGAATATCTTATACGCTACATTTTAAATTCCACTTTTTAAAGTGCTAAGCTTTTGGGGTATTTTTGTTCCCAGGCTCCATTCACATTTTTTTTTTCATAATTATTTTTTTCATTTTTATTTGATACCAGCAAAAACAAACTTAACTTTTTGACAAATTATGACAATTTTTAAATAAAATGACTTGAATAGAATTTAACTTGCTTTTAAAATGGGCCCAATTAATTCCCTTTATATATATATATATATATATATATATATTTTTTTTTTTGTTAATCTAATTATTACAAAGTCGGATATAATAAACATTTTTTATCATCTATGCTATGGTACATTGTGAATATCTTATGCGCTATATTTTAAAGTCCACTTTTATAGTCGTTTTCCTGTGTATCTTTGTTAAGATGTCCACTATATTTTCTTCACATTCAAAACGCCGCATCTTTTTTTCTATGTATATATATATATATATATATATATATATATATATATATATATATATATATACATACATATATATATATATATATATATATATATATATATATATATATATATATATACATATATATATATATATATATATATATATATATATATATATATATATATATATATATATATATATATATATATATATATATATATATATATATATATATATATATATATATATTAGGGTGATCCAAAAAAACTTTTTTTTACTTTTTGTTATTCCTAAGGTCTAAATGTGTTCATTTATGAAAGAAAACATTTTACCAAAAAAATCAGCCAAGTCGGTTAATATTTAGAGGTCGCGCTGGGGCGATCTTTATACCCCTCTAAAATTGGAATTTTTAAAAGTTCAGTAAAATATTGACCTTCGTTTTCTGTACACATTTCGGTTATTTACCGTTCGATTTTAATAAAATAAAAACGAAAATAAATCTCTTATTACACATAATAATTTTTATTAAACAACATTAAACAACATTAACCAACAACAGCTGCTCATTGTCGCCTGGTTTGTTTAGCACTCAATGTTGATTTTTTTGCATCTGGTAAGACAGCCCTGTTTTCTGCAACTAAATTTAGCACATACTTTTGCTGCTCTTCATCTTTTGTTAAGACAGCATTAAAGTCTTGTACTAACTTCACCCCTCTTTCGGCGCAATCATTAACAACTTTAAGAGACTTCACTACTTATTTAGAGTCGGCATACGACTCATTTTTTTCCAGTTTGAAGGATCTTCTTCAAGAAAGGAAATGTCAATATTTAAGAAATTAAAAAATGAAAGTGATTTACACGTTACAAAGTCCTCAAGGGATTTACTCATTACATTTGTAATATCTGCTAATTTCTTTGATGGCCTATTATTGTCTACGCATTGACGCTGAAGGGCAGTTATCATTTTTCTTTTAACATCAATCTCTACATCATCACTAAAAAAGGCCAAAGATATAAGTTCTTCACTTAAATACCATAGATGCCGCTTCATTGCCTTGGTTGCAGAGGTCGCTATAATTTCATTCATTTCACGATATTCCTCAATATTTTTTTGGAAAATCTAAATCATTAAATGGGGCCGAGGCACTGAGTGGTGCAGTAAACCACTGTCGAACATATATTAACGCAGCAAACATGCTAATATCTCTTACTGCGTTTAATTCATGTTGCATCATTTTAAACTGATCTCTAAATAACCATATTTTAATTGAATAAATAAATTTTGCCATCCACCGAGCATCATGGAAGGCTCCAGGTGCTTTAAATCTTATTCTACTAGGAGGTTGCTCTCCTAAATATATTAGACATAATTCAAGAAGTTCTTTATAATCATCTCGTGGTTGTGAGTCTTGCAAACATTTTTTTAAGAAATTAATTATAGACGATTTTTTTTCAATCGAGACGTTTGAAAGATTTCTTTCAGCTTTTTCATCTTGCACTGTTGGGCTAAAATCATCTTTCTTGATATTCTTCCAGGCTGTTTAAATCGTTTGAAAACAGCAACATCTGGTCCGGACGTTGTTGGAAAAAAAATTTTAAACACAGATCCTGCAACAATTTCAGTAATGTGATGACGACAAGCTAAATTCAATAATTCTTTTCCTAATTTTTCTTTAAGTAAGTTACAAGCACCTTTCTCAGATCCTGTATTGCTAGCTGTGGTATCAAACGACATGCCACAGAGATTATTAATAAGATTCGAAGCGTCTCATTTATGGAGGGAGGCTACAACTGCAGTAGCAATGGCTTCTCCTTTTGAATCAGGAAGTTTTGGCACTCCCAGAAGTTTTTCAACACCACGCCCTGTTACTAAAACTGACAAACGCTCAACATATTTACTTCCATCGATGTCTGCCATCATTTTTCCATCCCAATGAACTACGAGAGGTACATCCGGTTTGAAATTTTCTTTCGTTTCATTGTAATGAGTTTCACGATAATCAGTTCTTGCCCTATGAAAAGTAGTAACAGATATAGAGAACTCTTCAATGGGAGCTCCTAAACTTTGCATTGTAGCTGCTATAGTTCGCATTGCCACACGATTACTTACTTTTCCTCTATCTAAGGAAGCGACAACTTCAGGGGTAATAATTTTTTTTATAGAACGCTTCCTTTTCAGAACGGAGTTTTCTGCACCATCATCTTTTCCTTTCAAAACTACGATATCATCATGATCGCTACTAGCAGAACTTGAAGGCAAAGTTGAATTCTCAAGAACAACTACTTCTTCAGAGCGTTGTTTTCTTAACGCTTCTTTTTGCAAACGTTTATCCAAACTTATCTCTCTGCAAACTTCATTTTCATCTTTTCTCTGCATCATCTTTATCAATGGAACCCAAGACCATGTTTCTATCATCTCGTTGATCTATGAGGAAATCGCGATCTTCAGCAATTTTTATTAAATCAAAAAATTAGTTGGCGCAATATCAAAAAGTTTCATAATTCTCTTTTCAAAGTCTGTTACTTTGCTTCTAGCAACAGCTGATTTCTTATTTCTGTCTTTTAATAGATCCGTATATTCTTTATGAATTTTTTCAAGCCTTGTAACTGCATTATCCTCTCGAATTGTAGGAATTTTAGCTTTTTCCCAAATTTCACAAGTTGATTTGATAACTGTTATCGAACTTTCATGTATACTCAACCCTTTCACCTCATGGTGAAAGAAAAAACATTTTAATACTTCCAAAATTGTTGGAAGCTTAAGATGGGAAAGCATTGATATTGGTTGACCAATTAACCATTTTGCTGTAGAACTGCGTGTTGACTTTGCGACTGCAGCCATTTTAAATTTTCTTTAATACAGTGTATGAATGAAAA